>NW_016157370.1:147214-183325 GCF_001687245.7 Rhagoletis zephyria
CCGCTTTTCATATAACGGTATATTTCAGAAATGCTTGAAACTGCAATATTTCGAAATTTAAGGACGCTAATTTACTTAAAATTTATACACCCCGGCTTATCGTGTAGCGGTAGCTTTCGGAAAGGTGGAAAACATATATTTAATAATTGCGCCGGGTATTTAATGTTCGGCTCCGCCCGAACTTAGACCTTCTTACTTGTTTGTATTAGAAATGAGCAGAAAATAATGTTACTCATACGCCATGTAGACGTAAGTAGCACGCGTTTATGCTCATATTTCATACAAAAAAATCTTTGCGCATTTTAATTTGACCACTCATTACTCCTCTGTTTATCCATCGATTTTCTTCATCAGTAACTTGATTTTTTTGTAACAGAACAGGCTTTAGCACAAGGCAAAAATTGGATACAGAACATGTTATTTTTTTTTTTAATTTTTCTTCTGTTAAAGAGTTTGTTTTTTTATATTTTCATTAAAAAATATCTGGAATGATTAATTACTTTGTCAGAAACTATCAGACCTATCGAAAAGTGGTGTATATACGCTCTATGTAGATTGTTTAATTGGCTCGTAAGATATACTTGATTAAGTGTTACCACTTTTTGTTTTTAGCTGAATAACGGTAAATTGAAAGTATCTTAAAAACTTATCCATAGAATAAAAAATTTAGTTGATTTTCGGATTCATCGTGCAATTCTTTACAGAAATTAGATATTGGCAGCCATGGAACATTTTTGCTGCAAACCAGTGTTATTTAACCGTAAGGCAATGTTGATTCATTGCTATCGAAATTATAATTAAAAAATTTTAATTTCATTTCGTCAAAATATAAAATTATACTCATGCGGAATGTTTGGTAGGTCAGTTTTGTGGCGATTTCATCAAACATATTCTTTTATGATTTGCAGTGTTTATTAAATGGTAATTTGTTGCAAATTTTCAAGTCTCAAGAGGGCTTCCATAATATTTTTAATTTTAATATAGTATTTGGTAAAATATTTCACTGTTTTAGGAATTTGCTTAAAATATTGCATATTTTATTTAAAAAAAAAATCATTCACGTACATATGCATACAAACTTACATACTTACATCTTTATATTTATATTTTAACACTACAAACCAGTATATTTGCCTGCTCATATTATCTTTGTCCGTGATTAAAACAACCGCATAGGTCAGGCACAATGCATTTACGTGGTCTATGCGCACCGCAATTATTCGGCGCGATTTAATGTCGGATGCATTTATTATTTCGTTTTATTTCCTTAAAAATTATTTCACACATTTACAAAAGTTTGTGTGTAGATCTGTGCTATTTTATTGCTATGCAAAACAATTTAAATTAATTTTGATTAAGTCGGCAAAGTCAAAGTAAACCACTTCCTTGGATGCTGTTTGTTATCTAGAGCGTAGAATTAAAAAAATATACTTATGTATGTATGTATATACAGAGCCCACAGTGAGTCAAAGCAATGTTCGTTGAAATTGATAAAATATGCAATAAAAGACCGGACAAGAAAACATTTAGTATTTAAATCATAGACCCGGACTTTTATAACTTTTATAATAAAAGTAGTTAGAAAAAAGTTATTTTTGGACCTTTATTTTATTTGAAAAAATTTTATAACAGTTAAACTTAGTCAAATATTTTTTAATGCCGAAATAAAAGTCATTTCCTAATAATCAATAAACCACTTATGAAAATTAAACAAATTTCGTATCAAATGAAAGAGGGCTGGACAAGCTTTCAAATTGAAATATCTATACGAGGAATGCCACCTAATTAAAAATATTATATTTAAAAGTGTTATTGAACAAAGCTTGGGTCAGGTATATTCATTTTTTTTTTTGTATTAACCCTCTACCGTATGCGAAACCACTACTTTGGCATTTTTTTCACCTAACGAGATTTACATATATACATTTTGCAAGGTAATTAAAAGCAGTGAGAAGTGAACTGCGATTAACGGCATGTAATTGCTGTGCCTATCGGTAACACTAGTCCTGAGTACTAATAGTCAAACTACTCAAACATGTTAGAATTTGTCTACGTTTTAGAATTTTGGCCTGAAGTTCTCAGCAGTGCATTGTAGGGTTCTTTTGTACCTCGGTTGCAAAAGCATGCACCTACATATTATTGAAATCGAACCAAAATTTTATTATTTTGAACACCAAAACCCAAACCTTGTGTGCGCCAATGCTAAGTGCTCATTTTTACTCAACTTTAAATGCTGTGTGTGAAGCTTTTCTCTAAGTGACAAATTTGGTATGTAAAAGTAAACAGGCAGTGTTTAGTATTGCACACACTAGGAGAGGAAACTGGTTACCTCTCTTTATATGCGTAAATTTAAACAAAAATTTTTTTAAAAGAAATTTTAAACATTTAATGTGTAAACTACTGTAAATTTGCATTCATTATTGACAGAAAAATGGTTACCTATCTTAATATGCGCAAATCTAAACAAACATTTTTTTAGAGTGTGTACTAATATATGGAACTTTTAAAAATTGCAAACACTCCTTGTATTTCATCGTTGGCTGACTTTAGTCACCCCAGTACATTTGCTATACCAGTGTCGAGGTTATGTATGTATGTAATTTCAGTTTTTTCTTTGCTGTGCACTCAAAATCGCTTTCTTCGAAAGCAGAAAAAATGTATGAAAAAAAATCATTTCATTAAATATTGGGCACGTTAAGAAGGCGCAACAGCTCAGTAACTGTTGCGATAGCACCTTCTGAACGCATTGTTTCGTACTTCTGATCAACTGAACAGTGGCGTGTTAGATGATCGTAATATTTTTCTGATCATTTGTAGACAACACGTTGTGTATTGAATTTGACAGCTAATGTATCAAGCCGTTCAGTAGACGCATTACGATTACTGATTTTTTTTAGCAACGGTTGCGCTTAAGTGCTGCGCCATCTGAACCTACCCATTATCGCATAAATTTTGTGCTGTGACTGCTGCTGACGTTTCATTTTTTAATTTTGTTTTTTTTTTTTTTTGAAAAGTACGACTGCATGTAAGTACCTATATGTGGCACTTGTTGTTGTTGTAATGCCCTTTCGTTGCCGCTGGCGTACGTGCTTTTGCCCGCGTGCTTTCTTCCACATGCATATTACACCCATACGTGATTGCGAGTATGTGTGTGTGTGTGAATGTGATTATATCTCCCTTTTTCTGTCGTCAGTCAGAGACAATCGATGCAATTGCAGCGCAGTGGAGACGGACAGACGGACAATGCTTTGCATTACTTACGAATTATTTATTTGTGTTCTTCATAGCGATTGCATAAAAAGCACGATGGTTGTTCACAACATCTTTACAGTTATTATAGATATTTTATTTGAGGTTTTCTTTTATTTTATTTTAATTTTTTTTTTTTTGCTTGCCCGCACGTCATAATGATAGCGCTTATGAAATATATGCATGTCGATATGTTTGTGTGTAAATAATAGTCAGCGAATATATGTATAAAGCTGTCATGCACATGCACTTCTACTGACGTACGAGACGGACTCACAATCCATGTCCATTATAAAGACCTACATTCATACATATGTATGTATACTCGTGTATGCAGTGATGCACGCGCCCACATACACATGTACATACTATGTAAATGTAGTTTTTTGTGCAATATTGCATGTTTGATAACCAATGATTGCACGTAAATTTGTGTGTATGTATGTACATAAGTATATACGTTTTATGTCAGCTTTTGTAGGACATGCGGCATGTGGCATCGTGTACGTGCTGCAAGCGCATGCACGTGATCGGCCAACGTCAGCGCAACTTCAACAAAATGCATTTACACATGGCTATCTACCCATAAACACACATACACACATACATGACAATAATACTTTAATACCCATATATGCATTTATAATTTACCACTTATCCACTTACGCGCTGTTCGCTCACTCACTCCCATGCAGGACGTGCTGCTGCTGGCCACACTCGCTGGCAAGTTCGAATTGGTCCGCCGCCAATCCAACACCCAACCCAACCACATAAATATTGTCATTTCTCTATACAGCCCCACTCCACCTCATTCGCATGAGTTAGGCCGCTGGCCTGCCTCCCACCAAGCAGCCGCCGCTGTTCACCATAATCACCATCATTTGTTATTCCACTCGACTGCTTCACTTGTAACCAATTATTTGTAATTATTGGTAATTGATTTTATTGATTGCTTTGCAGAAATGCCTGGTAGATGATTTTTTTTTCTATCCACTCTATTCATTTAATTTCATTCCTCCATGTTACATCCGTATGCTGATTTGCTTACCATCTGCCAGCACTCATGCGGCGATTCCAGGTAAACAATTTATTTAAATGTACACACACTTTCTGTCTATTTATTTAGTTAATAAGCATCGCTTAAACAAATATGGGCTGAACGTAAACACATTTCTTTTGTATTTTTCCAAATAATTCATTAAATATGTGTAAATCATGCGATTCTATGCGCGCGGATATTGGTTGGTTGCAGCGTGGCCTGAGTATTGGCACAGGCCCCAAGTATTGGCTGTAAGCGCCATTTTGCGTGTAAATAATTTTGAAATATTTCACTGTAATCGTTGAATGATTTTCTTGCTTGCAATGGTAGTGGGAAAATTAAACAAAAGAATTCATGAAAAAACCTCAACGGAAATTCCACTTGGAATTTCTGGCGAACTAATTTAGCAAAAGGAGTTAGAATTTGGGTAACAATAAAAGAAGAAAGCAGTGCCTAGAAAAGCATAGAAAATTTACCTTTTTTTGTAGCCCTCCAAAGTTCTAAGACCCCTTGGACAGAGCTTCCATAGAAACATTTTTTCAAGGATAGATCGAAGTTGGTAGAAAGAGTGGCGCTTTACCTTTGCGCTTTAAAGAACTGCGTTAACCTCAAGCTTGCGCTTTTAGATTTCTGCAACTTATTTTAAGCAAAGGTGGTAGCTATGAAATAAGAAGTCGACTGACTACATTTTACTAATACACTTTGGAAGGGTAAATACCTAAGTTATATGCTTTAATCGACTTTGAAACGGGAATGCCTGACTTGCATCTCGTTAGCCTCCGAAAGCCTTCAAGTCAGGTAGGTTTCAGCCGTTCACCTTCAAAGTTATTTCCCTGAATATGGGATATATAGCAATTGCTATTACAATCCTCGGCCTACTCCTAAATAGATGAATTTCGTCTTAAGTAACTATGTATGGCTGATTAGAGAAAACTCGCTGAGGAGAGGTGTAGGAACTAGAGCTGTAGATACCAAAAATTCGTTTATTGCTCAACTGCTCAAATTTTTGCTAAACATTTTCGAGCTTTTGAACATTTTAATCAACAAAAGAAAGATTGTCAATTTTTTTTTTTGTCAGCAGCTGCTTTCTACCCCATACATGTTTTAATATATGTACCTAATAAATAAATAATTTATACATAAATACATTATATTAAATTCAAATGTATCATCATAAAAGGTGGGCGTGGCGATATGCCTCTTGAGATGAAGCAGTGCACGATGCAATATGTTTATTGTTTGTTCTGTTTAATTAATTGTTCTAGCGGCAACGGCACGGTTCTGCAGCGGCACTTGCACAAAATTCATATCTAATCAAACCTTACATATGATATACAGTGCCGGACAAAAGTACTGGCACAGAGATTGTTTGCAATATCTGCAAAGTTTTTTATTCTAATTTATTTTCGATAATTTATAAAATATAGTTCGTCCTGCACCAAAAAAAAACGTAAATACTAAAAGGCTAAACTTTGTGCAAAATTCAGGAAAATTCAATAAATTTGCATACCAATTTGCAACTTTCTATCCAGATTTTTTTTATTTAAATTCTAAGCATGCAATTTTATAGGCCATTCAATTTTAGTAGAACAAAGTGCAAGAATTTATGGGCTATAAAACTGCGTACTCAGAATTTTTTAAAAAGTGTGAAAAGAAAGTTGCAAATTAGTATGAGAATTTATTGAATTTTCCTGAGTTCTGCACAAAGTTTAGAGATTTAATTTTTATACTTTTTGGTGAAGGACGCACTATATTCTATAACTTGTCGAAAATAAATTAGAATAAAAAACTTTACAGATATCGCGAAAAATTCGATGTGCCAATACTTTTTATTATAAAAACTACTTTTTATTTATAAAAAAAATTCAAAAAAACTTGCAGAATTTAGAAATTAAAAACAACTTTAAAGCATAAAACTTATAACAATTTTTGACAATATTTTTACCTACAATACCTCCAGATGCTGATATTTTTAAGAAAGGGTTTTTTAAGATATGAATTTTTGAACATTGAAAACAATGTTTTTGAGATATCTAAATAAAGTTATGCTTAACAATTTTTATTTTATTTAGAGTGTGTTATAAAAAAGTTTTTTTATTTTAATATCAGTGGGAGGTATTGTATAAAATAAAATAAAAAATTTTAGAAATTGTATAAAAGTTTTTGCTTTTACGAGTTTTTAAACTTTAAAATTCTGTATTTTTTTATTTTCCGAATTTAAAAAAAAATAATTTTTTCGCGTTCCAAATTCTTTATGCCACCTTTAAAACGAGGCCAGAATAAGTTTCGTAACTATAATAGTTTTTGAGTTATTCAAAAAATAAACTTGCCAAATCCCGGAAAATGTGAAATTTTGAACTCTCGAAATTTTTTCTTCGTTATATGATAAAAGGGAAGTTCTGAAAATAAAAAAATCCAAATCTAATCTAGAATGGTCGATTCCAACCATTATCGATTCAACTCATATGTTTGCATTTATTTTCGAATGAATATTTTTGAAAAACTGTAACTTTGAAGACATACAATAAATTTACTTTAAAATTTATGAAAATAAACCCGGATACATATAGTATTTTAATATAGAAAATTGCAGCTTCAAACTTTCACTAGTTTATTTATTGCTAAATGAGCTCTTATCTAAATTGTTAACTTTTGTAACAAAATTTGATAGAATAAATAAACAAATTTTCACCAGCCACCATAAATTAGGCCGCACCCAATTGGCCAAACTAATTGCTGTTATACACGAAGCAAAGGCGAGCACACATACATATGTATGTACATACATACATGGATTTGTATTTAGTGAAACAATTAACAAAAACACAATGGAATATATGCTAATACCACTTTCGTAATCTATTAAAATCAGTTTTAAATTTAGCAAAAAAATTAACTCTCAAATCACTGCAAATAAATCGAAGCGACCGGCGCATTTAAAACCGTTAAAAATAAATTACTCTAAATTGGTCAGAGCTGAAATGGAGCGATCGTGGCCAAAACTTAAGCTATAAAAACTGATTTAAAAAATTAAAAAAAAAAAAACAATGCAAATAGGGAAATTAACAATAAATTAATTTTACTACTCCAAAAAAGCGTATAAATGGCAAATTGCTAACAAAAGCAAAAAGTAATAAAGAAATTGATGCAAATGAAGTGAAGCAGATAATCGCTACGACGTGCTAAAAGTGCAGATAATTAGGAACAAAAAATAACAAAAAAAAAATAAAATAAAAAACAATTTCAAGCTATAAAAAGTTAGATTAAAATTTTGCTTGGCAACAAAAATTTAATCGAACCAAAATGAGGAACACACAAAGCAGAAACAAGAAATTAAAATCATTTCCTATTTTGTAAACAGTTGCGCGATTTTATTAAAAACCAAAAAAAGCAAATCGCTCACGGCAAAAGGTGTTCATGGCAAAAGGCGGTGGATGGATGGATGTCAGTAAAGCGAAGTACCAAAGCACCAAAGCACCAAGAAGATAAATCACTACCAAGTTTGCAAATTTATTGATTTATGTATGGATCAATGTATAAACATACCTACCTATTACATATGTATGTAAATGTATCTGTTTGTATATTTTGTAGATACATACATAAGTAAGCGTGCCAGCTCGTACGATATTTTGCTGTTGATCACCGCCGAACAATGGCACATAGCAACAGCGTCCAGTGATGCCATCATTCATAGCTACGGTGACCAGATTTCTGTGGACAAAAATACTTTTCAAAGCATCGAATCCGAACATACAATTTGGTTTTTAGAATACAAGGACATAATGGGTCGTGAGCATAAAAACTAGGCAATTGCTTTTTCCTAAAATTGTATACCTTTCACTTAAATTTATTTGAACAAATCGAGGTCTGATATTTTAAGAAAAATCATTTGCTTAGGTTTTATGCATACGGCCCAATGTCCTTTATTATAGTATAATTTAAAATAAGGCAAAGAGGAAAAAAATTAAAAACGATCGCACAAATTTATACAAACAACATATACGGTGGCAAGAATTTACTGTTCTTTGTTTAAAAAATGTTTATTATTTTTTATGAAAATATAAGTAGTTTCCTATCTAAAAACTAACATGTAAAAAAATTTCAAACTTTGCAGAACATTTACAAAAATTCGACGAATTTTTACAAATCCCGATCAAAATTTTAAACTTTTTAATCGGACTTTTAGAATTTTTTGAGCGCGCAGCAGTAGCCCATTAAATTTTAATGTAATAAAGTGCAAGTTCGAAGTAGCTCTTGGACTTGCCGTTGATTTTAGGCAATTTTTTGTCCGCGCATTTTCTTCCATGCAAAGTATGTTCGACAATTTTTTTGTATGGAGAAAATGGGCAACACTTTCCACAAAAAAATATTTATCAAAAATCAACGGTAAGCCGTAGCTCCTTAAAATTTGGATCTCGTTTTACTAAAGTTGAATGGGCTAAAAACTGCGTAGCCAGGATGCTTCTAGGAAATCTAATCAAAAGGCTGAAAATTTTGATGAAACTTTGTCAAATTTTGCTAATTTTTGTACAAAGTTTGATTTACATGGTTTTTTGTTATATAACGAGCTACACTTACATAAACAAATAATAAACCTTAAATAATCGAAAGGGGAATAGTTAAGGAATGATCAAATGTCTCTTGCCTACTTATATTTTCGCCACTGTATCTATAGCTTATATTTTTCATATCCATGAGTGTTTTTATAGAATTAGTATTATTTCTTATAATTTCAGTAAATTCAAGTTAGAATCGTTTCAATAAAAAAAAATAAATAAATAAAAAAAAACTAAAAAAAATTACAAGAATGATGACTGCTATATGGCCAGAGTACCAGTTTGACAGAGCAAATATCATAGAAAATAAGGAAGCTTACAATGATTGGGGTTCCCCTATATTCTATGTTTTTTGTGATAACGAAATTGCTGCCACCTTTGTACGAAAAATTGTATTTGGGCCAGAATATGGGAAGGCTCTTGTTAAATTAATAAAGAAAGCAGAGAAAATCGGGATTTAATATGTACAAATATGAAAAATGAGAACACTTACACGTCCCGACTTTTAAAAAATATCCAACGGGACAATTTTTTTCAAAATCGGTACTGTCCCGCCAAAATCGGTTCGAATGGTCACCGTATTCATAGCTGAAGCT
This sequence comes from Rhagoletis zephyria, assembly GCF_001687245.7. Lineage (NCBI taxonomy): Eukaryota > Metazoa > Arthropoda > Insecta > Diptera > Tephritidae > Rhagoletis > Rhagoletis zephyria. Next base: position 156,658 of record NW_016157370.1, read on the forward strand.
TTGCAGAGGCACTCAAGAAAGCAACAACAACTGCAGGCTATAATAACAGCCATTACATATGTACATATGTATGTACACCACGGCTATCATAAAAATCAACTGTATTTACAATAATGGCATGGAAACACTAAACATAACAACAACAAAAAAATTAGCAGCAAAATGTCGACTGCAACATAAGAACAGCTGAGTCTTGCTGCAACTTTGCAACACTACAACAGCAGCAGCCAAGTCATCATCGTCATTGCCAACGTTTACGGCGCGCCATAAGCAAACACGTCTCAATTTATTGCATTTTAATTATTTTCCAGTGTTGCTTTTGCTTGCTGCTATTTTCTTTTTATTGCTATTGTAATTGCTGTTTTTTCATTGCTGTCCTCACTTCTGCATTTGTTGTTGCTAAATATTGCTGCTGGCCGGTCTGCTGCTGTGTGCTGTTAATGTCTGGCTGTTAATTATTATTTCTGTTGTTATGGCCATCGTCCGCTGGTTATGTTTTTTTTTTTTTATAGTACAGGTTTGCTAACTATCGGCAACACTACTTACTATGCGGAAAACATTGATGAGATATTGAGAAGTTTTATGTTTTCCTTTTTGGATTTGATTTCTTCTACTTCTTTATGATTAATTATGATCAATGTTGAACTTTCATATAGCAAAATTACAGTAATGACACAATGAAAGATTTCCTTCACACAAAGTAATGTACCTTTCGTTGTCCAGGTAGGAAGTATTAGACCGTGCTTGCAAGCCTTTAAAATTAAAAACTCTTTCAGTCGATAGCTTCGTTTGACGATCACTGGCGGATCAAGGCTGACATAAGTCTATGTGATTTCCTTTTCTTTTGTAAGGACGGCACTTTTACAGTGGAAGCTCTGAATATATGGTAGCTATTCTTTAGCTGTCGCTACCAGACTACAAACCTGGTAGTTATATGGTTATTAGGCCAGGTTTATTCCCCGTTTGCTTTGGCACCGTGATTCGTATGCATGTATATTATACTTTTGGCAAAAAATCATCAACAATCACACCAACCTATGTTTCCTTTTTTCATCGTCTATAATACAAATAGTTATAAACACTAACTATGCCGAAGGCTTCATACCTTTCATGAACATCTGAAAATTTTACCTTGACAGATCATATACAGCATACATGGATAGAGGAGATACATATATATAAAAAATCATTTCTCAACAATTAGAGGTATGGAAGATATATCTTATAAAGCACCAATCTACGTGACTTTCACTGCTGTGTGATCTGTTTGTAAACCGGTAACACAATCTAATGGGTGTAGCTTCCTACATAAAGGAGATATATCGCAAATACTGGTATCTGAACAATCAGTGGTATAAGAGATAAAGCTTATACAGCATAGATTTTGACGATATTCTCACAAAACTTAACTTAATGAGCAGATTCGAGATATGTCAATTTTTCCACTCTATCAAGACGAAGCTGAGAAAACATAAAGGACTCAATCAGGACATTTTCAGAACACAAAAAACAATAAGCCAATTTTTTACACCAACTTCCTTCAATCACTATGCCCAACTTTCTCCGTAATCCTATTGCGTATGCCGAATTATTTGGTTTGGTCTTTTTCCAGCTTTCATACACATACATATGTATGTACGTACGTATCTACTATTGCTGTTGCAGCTTTTCTTTGCCGGCTTGCTGCATTTCATTGCAAATGACGCGTTGCAATCAACTTTTGCCGCAGTGCACATCAAGAAACGACAAGTGCGAAAGGTAATTTGGAGCAGGAAACAGTTTACGAGCGAACAGAATACAATGCAAATAACGACAACAGCAATAACAATAACAACAACAGTAGCAGCTACAAACATACATATGAGCAGCTAGCAACAATCAAATGTCAGCAGCAATAAACGGACAGCTAAAGCAGTGAATGCCTACAGGAAGGGGATTTTAATGGCGCAGCGGAAGGAGGCTTGAAACTACTAGTTACTTGCATACAGTGTTGCCAGAACTTTTTGGGCCGACCGGCTAGATTCGCAAAAAAAACGGCTAAAATGTTTCAGCTAAAATTAACATGTTTTATTTGAAGAAAGTTGAAAGAGTAATAAATTCATTAAATTATTTTAAGTTAAGAAAGGAAACTATCGTTATACTAGATCAATTAAAGCTCTAGGTGCAACTTAGAATTAGCGAGGACTTACTGCTGATTTTTGGCATTTTTTAATGACGGTGTTACGAATTTTTTGCCATACAAAGAATGTTCGACAAGTTGTTTATATGAAAAAAGGAGAAACACTGTCAATAAAAAAATTGCCAAAAATCGGCGGTAAATACCTACTAGGTACTTTAAAATTTTTACTTTATTATATTTAATTTAAAATTTCTAAAGATACTGAAATTTTTTATAATATACACATATATAAAGATATTTTTTTAAGTAATCAGCTATACATGTTTTTATAAAACAGAATAAACATTAAATTAGCTAATGAACAATAAGCCAAACTTGCTGAAATGTCGCGTCCCAATCTATATTTGGGTCACTGTATATGTGCCTAAAAAAAAATCATTGAAATCGGCCCAGTATTTGAAGACTTTTTGGATTAGAAAAAATTGTCTTTGAATTTTATATCGTGGATGATACTGCAAAAAGTTCTATATCAATTATTACCTCTGGTGCTTGATTGATCTGTTATCTGTATCTGATCGCTTCTGGCAATCGTTCATCTTCGTCAGCCAAAGGTAGACAGTTTTGTCATTCGTTGATTAGGGTGTAACGATGGGGTGGAAGTAAGCGACCATCTAAGTGTCAAGAGTACTAATAGAGATAGACCATTTAGCAGTATCACCGACGATATATGTAACACACTTCGACAAGAAAAATTTCTCCGAGATAAGGCTATCAATTTCTATTAGATTTTTGGTCGCTAAATTTGCAAAAATTGAAACTTATATATATAAATTTTAAGAAAATATTGCAAAAGCAAAATCGGCTAAAAACGGCTAATTTTTTTTGGCAAAGCGGCTAACAAATCGGCTGCCGGCTAAACCGAATTTTCTCCGGCTAAATCTAGCCGGGAAACGACTAAAATGGCAACACTGCTTGCATATACACAAATGCATAAAAAAACAAAATACAAAAACAAACACCGAGAAAGGAAAATAGGAAATCGCAACACAAATTGCAAAATCACCAACTAAGTACAACAATGATTGCTGAAGCAACAAATGCAAACAGCTAACAAACAACAACAGCTACAAAAAGTAAAACAAACAAGCATTCAACAACAACAACAATTACAAGTGTTGCGTATCACCAGCAACAACAACAAAAACAAAGCCAACACTTTCATACTATGTACATACATGAAACATGAAATAAAAGTAAGCGCAAGCAACAATGATTACAGCAATCTGCAATTGCAAGGTGCAGTGCGCAGCGGTACACACACACACACACAACAAAGGTAGCAATTGTGCAAACGAAATCAACAACAACAAAAACGCAAGTGTAGTGGCAGCAATAGCAATAACTGACAAACAGACAGACAGACAGGCAGACCGACAGGCAAGCAAAGCACAGCAATAAGCAACAATAGCGCTAGTTTACGTGCAACCTGAAAAGCAGTAACAACAGCAGCAATAAGCGTGATTGACTGACAGAACGGGCGCAAACAAACAGGCATACAAGCGTAGAAGTTAACGCATTAACCAGCTAGCGATTGGGGCTGCGTTGAGCCGCGCTGACTTGAGCTAAAACTGAGCAGAGCGATGGCTGTTGTTGCTAGGCGCGCCGAAAGGCAGCAAGGCAAGAAAAGCGGCTTCACAGTAGAAAAGCGTTTGAAAAACGCAATGTTGTATGTAAGTATGTACATAGAAAGAAATCGACTGTTTAAAAGTGTGTTGCTTAGGGGAAAAAATTACATTGCCTGCATACATAGCGATATGACCATTTTGTTGCTGATGATGTTGCTGTCAGCGATGTTCGCAATTTGAAATTGAAGCACGTAAGAGCGGCGCTGTCTTCGGCTATGCGGAAGCCTTCATACCTTTCATGAAAATCTGAAAATTTTACATTAACAGATTACTGCATTAATATTTATTGTATTGCACTGTATTGTATCCCCCATATAGGTTATAGTGACCCGATCTTTGTCATTTTCACTGTAAGTATTTTGTTGATAATTAGTGAAAACAGTGCGAAATTTCACGTTCATAGCTACATAAATGGAGGAGTTATAACGAAAAATCTCATATCTGAACAATCAGTTGTATGGGAGCAATGTGTTATAGTGGTCCGATTTTTCCAGTTCGGACAAATGATTAATACATTATAAAAATACATCCACTTACCAAATTGCATCCGGATATCTCGAAAACTGAGAGACTTGATTGCAGACAAACAGGCCGACAGACGGACATGGCTAAATCCACTCAGTTCGACGTTCTGATCATATAAGTATACATTTTAATGGGTCTATCTCTTTTTACTCTGGTACTTACAAACAGCGGACCAAAGTTATAATACCATTTCACGCTCATGAAAGGTATAAAAAAGTACCTCTCTATTTAAAAAGTATATGTATATGAAGCCTAAAAAAACTGGACAAGCATGACCATGAAGAGAATCCCAACACAGCATCGGAAGTTTCTTCGCATTACTGTGAAATGCCACTTACGATTGAGGAACCATTGGCATGCAGATGGCGCAATTGAGATCTACTAAATAATGCCTGTCGCTATAAGTCTGGAAACGTCAGATCTGTGCTTACTTAGTAAGTTGTGTGTTCTCTTAGGATTATCACGGGCCACATGAGCCTGCTTGCCGCCGAGCGCCACCTTTGGTCCGAAGATTGTGGAGAAAGATGTCTATATGTAAGGTTCCGATTACGATCGTAGATTACGGATCTGTATTCCGTTTACAGATCAGGTCATCTTCTTCAGATATTTTCATTTTGAGTTTGCACAGAAAATTAAAAAAAAATCAAAGTTTAACATGGAAAATGTTACTCATACGCCATCTATGAGTTCAAGGGATTGTTGTTAGTATCAATTTTGAGTAAATTAGCGTCCTTAAATTTTGAAATATCAGAATAAAATATAATAAATTTTATATTTCGGATGGTGCCGATTTTTTTATGCATATATGGCGGTTGATGCACCCTAATGTACATTTGGTATTCCATTTGTTATATGAACATATGAAACTTTAGTTTTTGTTGTTGTTGTTGTTGTTGTTGTTGTTGTTGTTGTTGTTGTTGTTGTTGTTGTTGTTGTTGTTGTTGTTACTTTCAATTTGCTGTTGTCAAGTGCACAAAGTATTGTTGTTCGCTAGCGTAACGACAACAATTGCTGCCTTTGTTGTTGCCCCTTTTGTGCACTAAACCACGACGTGTATGACTGAAAATCTGTCTAACCGTTTGTCTGAATGATCACCTATTTCGTTTTCCGTTGCTGTTGTTATTGCCAAGAGCTACATACATGCTTGCAGCTTTTCAATAGCAGTGTTTTATTGTTTGTTGTTGTAATCTTGGCATTACCTCCAGTGTTGCCACAACTTTTTGAGCAGACCGGCTAAATTGGACATAAAAAAACAGCGGTTAACAACGTCTAAAATGTTTCAACGAAAATTCACATGTTTTATTTAAATGAATCACAGGTAGAAAGACTAGTAAATTCATTAAATGAATCGAATTGACGAAATCGAAATGTTCCCGTTTATGATGACCCGCTCACCCTTTGCATATGGCTAACAAAACCAAAGATGTGGTTTAATTTAACATGACACTAAAATGACAAATTTAATAATTTGGGCTAAAAAAGTAAGATAATTATTACAAAATAAAGTATAGGGAAACAAATATTACCTAGACCTACAAGTAATATCTCAGGCCGTATATCGATACAGATTTTAAAAATTTGTCAGTTAAATCTTTGATATACTTGTACACTCTATCACATACATTTTTTTTGCAGATTTTTAAAAACCTTGAAACATGTTTTTTTAGTAACTTTCTAAATTGTTCATTAAAAAACATATGGAAAATTGGACTTAAAATAATAAAAAAAAAAATTATAAATCTCTCACCTAATGTTTTGGATGTTATATAACTTTTGCAAATTTTATTTTTTTACATTCCTTGCATTTTGCCTTATCTTAGAGGTTTTTCTACATTATACTCAGTTTATATCAAAATAAAAAAAATAATAATAATTTTCATTGAAATAGCTTAGAATGCTTCATAACACAGTCCGATATGAAAATTTTCTCCGATATAAGGCTAACCATTTCTGATAGAGTTTCGGTCGCTAAATTTGTGAAAATGGAAACTTATGTATTTGAATTTTAAGAAAATAAAACCTATAGCAAAATTGGCAAAAAGCGGTTCATTTTTTTTTTTTTTTTGTAAAACTGTTAATAAATCGGCTTCCGGCTAAACCAAATTTTCTCCGACTGTTTGCTATCGCGACCGGCTGAATCTAGCCGGAAAACGGCTAAGCTGGCAACACTGATTACCTCTACAGTTTGCTAGTGCTGCCACCTTTTTTTTAAATTTGTTGCTGCTGTGTTGCCATGGCGGCATTGTGAATGCCGCTAATGAAGTGCATTTGTTAGTAAAAAAAATTAAATAAAATGCGCATATATATGTATGTAGGTATATATGTACATATGTATATAGATATCTGTAATAGTATTTATTATGTGAAATGACGACAATGATTCGTTCGAACAAACAAATGGACGAGCTGGAATTATTTTCGCATTTAATGATTACACGTATTTAATGTTTTTATTTACTCATTTTACGTAGGTGTATTTAAGTGTGTATGTTTGTTGGAAATGCAACAACAATAGACTGACAACAATATAATATTACAAATGGCAGCAAAGCAACAACAATTATAATAATGAGACAACAAAAGCTTGCGCATCATTCATACTCATTTTTGTTTTCTTCTTTAAGTACTGCTTATGAGATTATTTACCATTTACTGCACGCATACTCTTACAAACAAACACAAGAGCAATGCGCACAGTAATGAACATTTATCTTTTTTTTTTTGTGAAAATAAAATACATAATCCTCGCATTTAAGCGAAACCAATTATTCACTTCACAAAATTACTAATAACGGCTCTGCTTTTGTTGTTCGCTATGTATGGGTGAGTACTCATAAACGGCTTAACCATCCTTAACCGTTTATTAACAATTCTTTGTCTTTTCAGAATCATTAATTTTTTTGAAGTTATAGAATAGGTGCAGTATTATTTACAAATAAGCAGTAGGTGGATTATTAAAAAAAAGTGGACTAGTGACAAGGGCATACCCATTTTGCTGAAATGTTTCATTGCCAACAAGATATGGCATGCTATTCAATTATAGCCGCAAGGGTTAAGTAGAGAACTGCCTAAAATCGCAGCATTCAGATTGGGACTAATCGGTCTTCAAATCTACCTAAAAGATAATAATTTTTTATGAGATGCTGTTTTTCATGGCAAAAATACACTCGTAGGTTTGCCATTGGCTGCCGAGGGGCGACCGCTCGTTTCGTTTTTCTAAATTTTTGCGATGTTGCTTTGAGCAGAGCTTGAACCCAGGCGCTCACTGCTAACCACTACACCATTACTAATTAATGAATCGAATCCGATTTTTTTTTTAAGTGATTTGTCGAAGAAAAATGATTCTCTACGCACAACTGATAAATCGGCGACTAATAAATCTTCGTTCTTTTCCATTGGTATATGTAAGGAATAAGGTGATTAATTCTTAATTGTTCATTTAAGTGATTTATCTATTGCTAATTAATCTCCAATCACATTCATAAGCGTTATATCTGTCTATCGCCAATTTTAAGTAGACGAGAATTATTATTTTTACTCAAATTCTCATCGAGTAACAAGTAATCCCTAATTTTACCCGCCAATGAAAAATCGATTAACTAATTGCCAATTGCATATAGTTGAATACTAATAAAGCCTAAAATATTTTCGTAATCAACAGAACTATTTGTTGCAAGTTTAATTTATGGTTCCCTCGACAAAGTAGGTCAGGTTACATTGGCAGCCCGTGCAAAGAGTTCGCTCGGAGGTCGCACAGGCTCATGCTGATGCCAAGAAGAGAATTTCCAATAAATTGTCTCAAAATATTTTTAAATAGTATTATAGTTCACTTCCACCAAGCCAATTTATACCTGTTGGAAAATGGAAATTACCATTCGAAAGGAGCAATTGCTCATATTAAGTACAAGCTGACGAAAGTCAAAAAGCAAATGGTAAGAAAAAAACCATGAAATGGGCTATACATTTTCTGATTTCTTCTCCTATTGGAAGTTTCTACTGCTGCCTTAATTCTGGTGTTGGCAGAAATTTTCGGCAAAAATCTGCCAAGTGAAGAATAAATTTTCAAAAAACGCATCCAATTAAATAAAAAAAAAAAATGTGAAACAAATATCACTTTAATAAAAAAGTTTCAATTTTGTTTATATGTATTAAAAACGCTTATTAAATAAGCCAAAAAAAAAAACTACAAAATTTTGAATTCATCCGGAATTGGTTTGATTTAACTGGAGTTAACTGTATTTTTTATGAACGTCATTCAAATATAACAACGGCAAAAAGCTGCAAGAAGAAGAAGTAGGTAATGGGATGATGAATATAAATATAACGGGTGATTTTTTTGAGGTTAGGATTTTCATGCATTAGTATTTGACAGATCACGTGGGATTTCAGACATGGTGTCAAAGAGAAAGATGCTCAGTATGCTTTGACATTTCATCATGAATAGACTTACTAACGAGCAACGCTTGCAAATCATTGAATTTTATTACCAAAATCAGTGTTCGGTTCGAAATGTGTTTCGCAAACCCAATTGCTGCGAACGGCGACGAATCGACATTTCACGGTCTTCAGCAACACTCTCAGAAACAGACGCAATATTCTCTTCTGTACGCACTGTACGCATTCGTGTGGTTGGTTTAATGTCCAATAAAGTAAACTGAGTGCGAAACTTGGTCACAATCGCATTAATTGTTTGCTCACTTGGTCGATTATGTAGACCATAAATCGGACGTAAAGCGAACCGAACACTGATTTTGGTAATAAAATTCAATGATTTGCAAGCGTTGCTCGTTAGTAAGTCTATTCATGATGAAATGTCAAAGCATACTGAGCATCTTTCTCTTTGACACCATGTCTGAAATCCCACGTGATCTGTCAAATACTAATGCATGAAAATCCTAACCTCAAAAAAATCACCCGTTATTTGGGTCATCCTTTTTGGACGGGAGACCCCATGCTCCATAAAATTCATTTGATCCTAAATAATCGAGCAATGGTGCAATTAAAGACTTATTTCATTTAGAAGACCGTGTGGCAAATTAATTAAATAAAAATAGCAGATCAAAATGGCTAACAAAATATATGAAATACATGTAGAAAAAAATTAATAACGAAAAAAATGTGCCCCAAAAAATAGTTATTTATAGTGAATATTTTTTGTATGGAATTTTGGTCTCATTTTCATGTATCTTCACTTTAAGATTTTGATAAGACTTTTTGAAAATATGTCTGAAGTTTGAAGATAAATCTCTACTTCTGGCAACACTGAGTGGGGCATTTGCACAGGAAAAGGAACCCAGTGCTCGAACTCAACTCCTGACAAAATTCCTGACGTTTATATCGGGAGAAGACCAATACTCGGATGTTAGGAGATTTAGTTGGGTGAAAATCTCACACTGACGGTTTTTGTTAGGCTTTTGATGCTTCCACCTCGTATATCTTGACAAAGAAAACCGTCAACTGGCAAAAACAGAAAAACAGTTTTTGAAGCACACCAAAAAAAAATTAAAAGCCAAAAGAAGTGAACCCAAAGAGAAAACTTTGGCCAAATGTAATAGAGTTGATATAAAATTTATAAATCGTTAACACAGCAACTCGAAATGTAGAATTTGCATTTTGTGTGAATCCGGAACTTTGACAAAGGCAATACAATTATAAAACCCCATCCAAATTTGAGCATAATTCTATTTCATCTATGCTGATTAAGGTAGCCAACGAAATACTACTATCATACCTGGATTTTCCAACGAATTCTCTTTTAGTAGGTAAATTTTAGTCAACATAATTTTTACAAATATCGCAATCCTTCATCTGTGCCCCACCCAAATTGAATTACTGCGCGCTATAAAAATTTTCTTTTAGTTGGTTTAATTTCGTTTCAAAAGTTGGTGATTGATTGCGGCTAGCTTACCGCTATTATTAATGCGCTATAAAATCAAATACTACAAGGCTAGTTTTTTTTGTTTACTTTGTTCGACGCTCGCTTCAATAGCGTACAATTTGTTGCTGCATTTTGTGTATCGCCTATCTCGAAATGTTGCACCACATTCGGTATTCGTCGTCAAGAGTAATAATTGTGCTCTACTACTTCTATTTTTTTTTTAATAATTTCGTTTTGTAGTTGTTTGCGTTCGAGATTTTTTTCACATTTTTTTGGTGCGCTGCGCTGGTAATTTTCCATCAGATTTTTTAACATATTTTTTTCTCTAACTATATGTATGTACATATATACGTAAGTATATCGTTTTGGTTTTTTCCTTTATTTATTTAACTGTTTTTTTTTTTTTTTTATATTTGTAATTTCTTTGGTGTGTGGCTGCGCACAATAATAACAGCAAAGGCATAGAGGCAGCCAAGCTGTCAGTCAGCCAACAATAGTCAAACGAATTCATTGACCTCCCAGCTGTCTGTCCCAATTGTCTCTACACCGTCTCTTGAAAATCGGCTGAGTGTTGATAGTTGAAAAAAAGAGAAAAAAAACAAAAGAAAAAAAATAGCCAAAAGAAAAAAAATAGCCAAAAAAAAATCTTTCGAATCGAAATCGAATTTACACACAAAAAATCGTTATTATTTTCTCTTATTTGCAAATTTCATTTTGTTTTTATGTCTTGTTTTTTTAGTTTGTGTCTGTCGCGTGTTATTAACGGCATTAGTTTTTTAGCTTCCTTAATAGAGTAAAAGCGAAAAAAAAATTAAAATTATGCTTAATGACATTTTCAACGCTTTATGGCATTCGTCGCACTAATATGGCACCATTTTTTTTTTGTAATTGTTTTTTGCCAAAATTGTGTTCAAATGCCAATTTTGTTTTCGATTTTATATTTTTTTATTCACCTTTTTGTTTGCTTTTTTTCTACTTCGCTGAGCTTCACTTTTTTAATTTAGCCATTTGCCATTTTGAAAGCGCCGACAGCACCGTTAGCCGGTCGATTAGTTGGTTGCTTGCCTCAGCGGTTACGATTAAGGTGTGGAAATGGGTGTGTGTCTATGAAGCACAGCTTTGTGTCATTTCACGCTTTCATGCCTCTAATTCAACTATGGAAATGAAAATTTTATGTATCTATTTGCTTTGAGCTTCGAAATCAGAAGCATGGTTTTAGATCGTAGGATGCTTAGTGGAGATCTTGATTAGAAGTTCTAAATATTTTCTAAAACCTTTTTTCTTTCAACTAAACAAAGTCAACAACAACATTTAAAAATTATTTTGTTTCCTTACAAATCAAATCAAATATCAAATAGTGGCGATTCTACTTAGTCTGACGAGAGTGGAATGAGTCAGCGTATGCCAGAAAGTCATGTCAGTCAATGTTAAATTCGCAAAACAAAACATCGCAAATTAGTCAGACAGGCGAAGTAAAGGGTGATTTTTTTGAGGTTAGGATTTTCATGCATTAGTATTTGACAGATCACGTGGGATTTCAGACATGGTGTCAAAGAGAAAGATGCTCAGTATGCTTTGACATTTCATCATGAATAGACTTACTAACGAGCAACGCTTGCAAATCATTGAATTTTATTACCAAAATCAGTGTTCGGTTCGCTTTACGTCCGATTTATGGTCTACATAATCGACCAAGTGAGCAAACAATTAATGCGATTGTGACCAAGTTTCGCACTCAGTTTACTTTATTGGACATTAAACCAACCACACGAATGCGTACAGTGCGTACAGAAGAGAATATTGCGTCTGTTTCTGAGAGTGTTGCTGAAGACCGTGAAATGTCGATTCGTCGCCGTTCGCAGCAATTGGGTTTGCGAAACACATTTCGAACCGAACACTGATTTTGGTAATAAAATTCAATGATTTGCAAGCGTTGCTCGTTAGTAAGTCTATTCATGATGAAATGTCAAAGCATACTGAGCATCTTTCTCTTTGACACCATGTCTGAAATCCCACGTGATCTGTCAAATACTAATGCATGAAAATCCTAACCTCAAAAAAATCACCCGTTACTATGTGCTATGAATATGTGGGATGTTCTACCTTATAACAAGAAGCTATCACAATAACATCATGGAAACTTGCAAAATAAGATATGAAAGATATGAAAGTTTCTCCATTCTTTACCATTTAGTCATTGGTGACTCACAGACGCATGGCATTTTATCAAAACAATGTCGAATGATGCAATTTTTATCAAAACAATTGAGATACAATCAAAATTGGACTCAGAGATTGTAAGCATTTCTAGTAAAAGTACTTAAATAAATTTAATACTTTTTTGTTCGAAGACTCACTAAATATTGATTCCATAGAAAAATGTATGCTATATTTGAAACTTTTGCCTGAAGGCGTCCCAAATCCTTAGCTTGATTAATAAACCGCTACATAACCAAACAAAAAAACAATGATTCATAGCTTTTCAAGCATGAATCGCTAAGTGGATTAGAGCGTTTTTTGTCAGAAGATCTCTCAGAAGTACAAGTGTTCTACAATTTAAATTATTTTTATTTATTTTCTGCTGACTCAACTGTGGAATTCGAGAATATGTACCTACATATGTAACCACGATGTTAAAAATTATACACAAATAGATATGTTCTTATTTTTTTTAATATTTACAGCTCATCACAGGTGTTTCATAAACAAATATTATAAAAACATTCATCAAATAAAAGAGGACACCCTAAATAAAAAATACAGATAACCATGAGTCAATACTAAAAGAATTACAACAGAATTTAGTTTCAAATGGAAAGACCCACAGGTGCGATATTGCTCTAATTAAACATGGTAATTCCAAGCCAAAAACTTTTCACTGGTAAATACAAAATATGTATATTGTATAGACAATACTGCACGTCTACAGACACTGGTGAAAAATTCCATTGATTATCTTTCATATAACGATTTTTTTTTTGCAGGGAAGAAAATGCACAACACCGTCGCAAAACAAAATTATCAAAAACAAGCGCAGTTTTTTAGCAGCTCCCAACTTGCACTTTATCATACTAAAATTAAATAGGCTACAAAACTGCGTACTCGATTTTATTTCAAAAGTTGGAAATTTTGATGAAAATTTTCCTTAATTTTGTACAAAGTTGGAAATTTTGAATCAAATGGTTTTTGTTGTGGTATAAGCTCTTTATTTACATTTACATTTATTTACGAAAATCATTTTGAATATCGTAAAAAATTTATGCCAAAATACGTTCACCAATGACTTTTTGTATAACTAGACCTTTAATTATATATATATATTTTTTAATATTTGTATTTCTTTAGAGATCTTTTATTAGGCATTTTGAAAGAAACTTTTTGTTAATACTTTTAATAGAGTTGCCGCCTACGTAAAAATTTAAATAGGTAATGAAATTTTACGCTTAAATAAAGGCGTTTGAAAATAGAATTCAGAAAACACGAGTATCAAACGAAAGGTATTTGGGAGGGCTTCTTCCTATATAACAAAATTTAATACAGTTGCCACCTACGAAAAAAAAAGTGATTAAAGTCACCTACGAAATGATATACATAGATTCACTGTCGTAAACACGCCACCACTTTTAGAAACCCTTTTATCGGAATAATTTTTGGGTAGGGTTACAATTCAAAATGGATGAAGGAGTAGGAACAGTATACTACCGGATTGTTGCAGTATCCATCAAACCGAGGTTTTTGAAATAAAGAAAGTGGCAGTGTTACTACATATCTAATATTGATCCACCAAGCGAGCAGAGAAACGTTTGCATAGATAGTCAAGCGGCTATGAAGTCTACACTTTCATGAAACGCAAATTCGATCACCTTTGCGGACTGTAAGCAAGCTAGCAGCGGAAGGTAAAGAGAGAGTTGACCAAAGTGTCTACTAAAGTTCGCTTTAAAATTTCACACAATTCATGTGTCTAAATGTGTGTGGCAATGCTACAGATGTTATAAACGTCTATGTGAGACCTCTTATGGCAAACCAGCATAACCTAACCTACCATTCTTTATAGCAACAAAAATATAGCGACCCACCGTGATTGTCACAAAATTCATTCGCCAAGAAGACAAAAGTTGTAAAGGAAGATCGAAGCAGTAATAAGCCATATTAATAAACGGAAAAGCTTTCAATGCGTCTAGGTGGAGCCAACTTATGGAAACCTTTGTAAATATGTCTGTTCCACAAGATTCTATCTTGGGTGGACTAAACTCGAATGTGATGAGCAACGGAGTTTTTGTTACCTATGTATATCTTCCAGCAGCGGAACTCGTAGGTTTACTTACGTACTTTCTCGTACATGGCGTATGAGTAACATTCTTTCTTGTTGATATTTCACACAAAAAAAAATATTACTCTTTTTCATCTGACCATTCACAACTTTTTTTTTAGTTATCCATCGATTTTCTTCATTAGTGACTTTAAATTAAAAAAAAAGCAAAAAACAAGAAAAAGTTCAATTTTTTTAATATTCTCTTGTTAAAGTTCGATTTTTGCATACAAATTAAAATATCTTGAAATACCTGATCTAGAACAACAGAATACAAATTCGCAACCTACAACTAATAATTAACGCCGATCCCTGAGACGTATCATCTTAAGGAAGATGGACATAGACTTTAATATCTATCTATCTATGTATCGCAGGATGTATGTATGCCACCAACTTACTCAATCTGGAGGCATGGAGTCTAAAAAATCAAAGTTTACCGATTTAGGAACGACGACTGTGATGGGGCTTCTATGTTGCGTAGGGGAACAAGTGAAGCATGTGTTGCTCCATTGCGAACTGTTCAAAGCAGAAAGAGCCGACCTAAGCGTGGCAAGTAGCTGTTCAAGTCCTGAGCCTGGTTTATTTAACTGAATTTAAAATTTATAAACTGACTTTTATAAGAAAATCTACTAGTCAGGCTTTCTATGCGCTGCAAGTTTCAATATGAAAGATCTCTGCTACACAAAGCTCTGAACGTATGTATGAAGCAGATGCTGGCAACTAAAAACAGTACTTTTTGTAATACATATGTACATATGTATGCGTCACAAACATCCGTAACTTTAAGTCTCACTGTGTAGTGATCCGCAAGACAGTAGCCTCGATTAGGGTTAATGAAAAAAAATCACAACAACAAAACCAACAACGACGAAAAAACCAGATCAGCAAAATTGTACAACAACTACAGCACAGCAACATCAACATTAACAGCAACAATATATTTATAACAAGACCGCAAATTAACTTAAATGCAACTTTAAACGAACGAGGCGCGTAAATTACTGTTGTACAAACAGCACGCTGAAAAAAAAAAAATACAAGCATTTATAATGAGCATTGCGAGCAACGTCACGGCCAGCCGTTCGGGGCGATCACGCCGTGCACTTAAGTAGCTGGCAATGGCTGCGAGTTGTGATTAGCAAGTAAGCGATTTAATTTATGTTCTGCGTATTAAGTTCAATTTTGATGTCTGCCCGGTTGCCTGCGACCAGTTAACCTGCCTGTCTGTCCATTATTTGGTGACTATATCGCCACGTTTGTTTGACTGCTGAGCAAATGTTTGAAGTAAAGTGATCGACAGCGGCTTAACTTTTTTTTTTGCTGCAATCGCATCAGGCAACTACTTACAGCCAATAAGTATAAGTTTATATGTTTTTAGTTACATAGTATGAGTACGGCGAGCATAAATGTGGATTGAAAATGCAGGACAATATTCCAAAAATTTACCTACATACATATATTAACGTAGTATAAAAATAATAAAACAGTATACATATATAATTCTAAATTCTTAACCCATTTTAAACTTTAAACATGAACACTTATAAAATTACATAAAAATTATAAAGAGATTTTTTTTTTGAGATATTGAAGAAAAGCTCCGAAAAGTACCAAGAACACTTAAAAAAAACTCCATTTCGTTAATTTTAAAATATCGAATAAAATGCGGGGCAAATGAAGGACACCTGGGAAAAAACAGTATATTTTCAGACATTTTTATTAATACAGTCCTGCAAAAAACAGAACGGATGGTCACCGTAAGTATGAGTATCTTGTTTGGTGCGCAACTATGTATCTATGTATGTATATACAGTCACGGGCATACAAATATGGACGCGGCATTTTAACTAGTTTTGGCTATTTTTTCTTTGTTGAGATCCCTGTTTTTATTTGTTTATGAAAGTTAGCTCACTATCCAATAAAATTCATGTAAGTCCGAATTTCAAACTTTGTACAAATATTAGGAAAATTCAAGTAAAGTTTATCAAAATGTCAAAACTTTTTAATCAGAATTTTTAGAACAAATTTTGGTTTGGCAAAGTGAAGTTTTTAAGCAGCTAGCACTTACCATTAATTTTTGACAATTTTTTTTTTGCTGAGAGCGTCTGTACAAGGCACTTATGTTCAACATTTTTTTTATATAGAGGAAAACGCACACCTACAGCAAAAAAATGTCCAAAAATCAACGGTAGTTGCTAGCTGTTAAAAAATTTTCTTTAATCATAAATATTTAAATTTAATGGGCTAGAAAACTGCATACCACATTTTTTAATTCTGATTAAAAGTTTAAAATTTTGATGATCATTCGTCGAAATTTCATAAAAGTGCTATACTTTTTCATAAAAAATAAAAACATTAAATAAAGAAAGGAAGAATATCCAAAACTTGTTAAAACGTCGCATTGCTATTTGTTTGTCCGCCACTGTATGCACATACATACATATGTATGTACTCATGTGTATTTTAGACATTTGGCTGAGTTCTTGCTCTTAGCTGCCAATCACTTACTTTGGAAAGCTGCATTTAATTGTCGCCGACTCTGGATTTCAAGCGGCCGCCGCTATTCTTACTCACTGGGGGATATGATCGACTTAATGGCTTTGCTGTGGAAAGTTTTTTATTCGAAAGCGGAAAAGTGTTTGTGCAACACTCGTTCAATTGGTAATTGCAATTATAGCAGGAAAATGGATGGCAGGTAGATTCTATATAGAAATACATAATTGTCGCCTGTTGGAAGTAGCCAATGATGTGGCTATTGGGAATGAGGTTGCTCTAATTGGTTTTTATTTGAGGATCGAGTAAACAAACACATCAGAGATATATTTAGATACATAAAAAATATATTTTAGCTTCTAAGAAATATCAGCCTGATTTTTTAAATAAAATTTTTAAAGAAAATATTCACAAACTAACATTTGATATATGTATGGCGACGAAAAAAGACCTACTCCTATGCCCGTATGTTAATAGTAATGAATATTGTTATGAGCTATAAAAAGTATTCAGTTAACAACATTGTATTTAAAACAATTTCAAATGCTCATCATTCCTTCTTATGAAATTTGCACATACTTTGCTTGTATGTACATACATATGTATGTAGGTGACGCTTTTTTTGAATATGACTCAAAATTCACTGCATAGCAACTGTGACGTTTCCAAACGCTCGCACAGTAAATATAGGAAATCAATTTATTTTCAGGTTTCATAAAATATGCTCTCAAAGCTGATAAGAAATGTGTATTAGTCACACATACAAAACATGCTACTTATGCGGAAATATTTAAAAAACAAATACTTTAGAGACATCTCGAAGTTTCATAGTCATGAATAAGTTTAAATAAATAAGCATGAATCAAGTGCAAGCATGATGAAATTCCCAATTTAAATTATAATTGGTTTACAACCGAGAAACATAAATACGTCAAAAACCGATAGTAAAAATGCTTAGCTTTGGATATAGCTATATTTTTTATCCAGCCTTCAAATATAAAGCGCGCTTTAAAGTTAAAGCTTACTTCAGAAAACGGTCCTTAGTTTAATAAACTAAAGTGCAAAAAAAAATGTTTAAATATAAATTCCCTGCAAAATAAGTATTTGCGTTATCACTCACTCATAGAAAGCTTGCTGGAGGTAGTGAAAGCATCGCACAGCACTCTGGCATGCGATCGTCTTATTACTAACTGGAAGTCATTTATACCAGTGCTTAGGAGCAAAGGTTTTTTTTCATCGCACCGCTCCGGTAGTTTATTTCGCTCCGAATGCAGCTCCCGCTCCCGATAAAAAAAAACAAAACATTTTTATTTATAATAAATTTAATTTCTTTACGAGCCCTAACCGCCAAAAAATATTAACCGACATTATTTTTTTTTAATTTTCCTTTTGATGCAGATATGCATTTATAATGAAAACTTATTTAAAACGGTTGTTTTCAGTGGCAAAAAGAGCTAAGGAGCAAATGGTTTTGTTTTTAGCTCTTTACTCCAGCTCCGATCCAGCCAAAATCCTTTTGCTCCTTAGCTCCTTGCTCCTTTGCTCCGCTTCGCTCCGAAGCCCTGATTTATATAGTCACAGATCATGGTCGCTGGCACCTCAGCACTAGCCTCGTGGAAGCTAAAGCGCCCAGTAAAAATTATTTACTTATGTCCTTCCCATTGTCCTCCATTTAACGGACTGTCTGCTGTTAGAACCCCAGCTAAAACTACGAGTTGTGGCTTTGTAAAAATAAAGAGCTCAAGCCAAAAAGGGTAGCTAGTATGGTTCTTTATTCGGAAGAAAGCTTATTACATCTGTTCAACGATCTGCAAAGATACAAATTTCCTTCCGGCCTCTGTTCTTTACAAGAAGGATGTGAATAGGCATACTATTTTCACAATTTTTCAAAAACTTTAAATGTACAGCTGCTCAAAAAAAAATGCGACTTTCACAATGGGCTTCACCAAAAATATGACCAATATTTCAGTTGAAAGTTTCATTTTGATAATTTTAAATTCCGAAAACATTCCACAAATCTTGTCAGCTAAATAAATCGCAAAATTCCCGTTAACTTTCAATTAATCTTTCACCCAATTAAATAGGTGTTCAAGCACTTGCAAATTTCATCACCTATTCGCATAATAAATGTTTTAATATTAATTTCTATTTTTTATCTCTTCTAAGAGAATAAGTAGTTCAACAAATTTCAATTTTAACAATGCATACATATGCACATACATACATATGTATATACATGGAATTCAATTTGGCTTCCTGAATCAGTTACTAAGGCAAAGAAGTAGAAGAAACACGCGGCTGCGTAATCATCCTCATCGAGTTTGACTCATCGACTAAGGCAACGTTGACAACCCCCAGCAACAACGTTACCGGCAATTGTTGAACAACTTTCGTCTGCAAAATTTAGAATCAATAAAACAACAACAACAAAAGTACGAATAGCAAACGCGACGTGTGCCAACCGAAAAAGCATAAATAAGTATTTATTTATTTAAGCTACCGGCGATCACAAACCAATAGCTGCAAAATAATCAACAAAATAAGCGTAGTTGTTGCTGTGCTTCTCGAGATTTCTCTGCTGTACGGCCAATGGCCAAAAGTTAAAACTTAAACACAAATCAGAGGGTGAAAAAAACAACAAAATAAGCATTCGAGTTTGCTCTCTGTTTGCTGATGCGTTTGTTTGGGGGGTTGCTGATTTCTGCAATCTAAGCCAACAACAACAACACGAACATGGGCGCCAACTAAATAGCGTAACCGAAATTTCGCAAAGCCGCCTAGCAACAGCGTTTAAACGTCAGACGCTGTCAAAGGTTTTCGTATGTAGTAGCAGCAATGAGAAGAGCAACAGCCAGCCGACCGACCGTCCAAACAGTCAAAAAGCCAGCCAAATAGCACAATACCTACATTGCATTGTTGTTGGCGTACCTTTGTACATCGCTGCTATTATTGTTATTTATTATTGTGGTTAACTTATATTGTTTTTTCTTCTGCACTTTTCGTCGTTTTTTTTTTTTGTTTCTTTTTGCTTTTGGTGTTGACTCATAAGCGACTTTTGTATTCGTATGTCGAGGCGGGCACTCACGCGATCACTTCGCCTAAGCGCTTAACAATTACACTGGATCACAAATTTTAATTTGGTTTTTGTTCTCCAGACGCCCCTATCCAATTCCTATGTAGAATTGCTCGGTGATTCCGAAAATCGAATTAATTTTTTTTTCTATGGATACGTTTTTGAGATATTTGCAATTTACAGTTATTCAGCTTAAAGCAAAAATTGGTTCCGTTTAATCACGCATATCTTACAAACCAATTCAACAATCTTCTTCTTATAGAATACGGCAAATGAAAGCCAGTGGAATTCTTCATAAACCGTATATACATCACTTTCCGATAAGGCGTATAGTTTCTGACAAATTAATTAATCTTTCCACCTTCTTTTTATTTTTTTTAATGAAAAAGTGAAATAAATCAAACTTAAACAGAAGAAAAATTTAAAAACTAACAGGTTGTGTGCCAAAATTTCTACATAGGAATTGGATAGTGGCGTCGTCTGGAGAACAATTTTGCTGTAAACCAGTGTTATTGTTGCAACAATGTGTGTGTGTGTGAGTTGTTGCTGGTGCTGTTTAACAACTTTTTGCTTAAAGTGCTACACTACAGCATGTATTGTTTAAACTTTAAACTCATACAAGTTGTTGCTGTTCAAAACTTTTCCATTGATTTTTTTATGAAATCTATTTGCAGTTGGCAACAAAAGCAACAGCCACGATCGCTTCACTCATTGTTTTCACATGGTATGTACATTAGGGTGGTCCAAAAATGCATGTAAAAAAAAAAGTAAAGTCGGAATTTTAATACATACTCTCACCCTCTAGGATTGTTCTATATCGATGAAAAGGTATTTAGAGGTCGCTCAAAGCGTTCAAATAATTCTTGAAAATCAATATTTTCCGATAGGAAAACTTTGTTTCTCTTCACGAGACTTCCTCCTCCCCTCCTCTAGAGGGTTAGGGCATTAAAATCCCGACTTTACTTTTCTTTTTGACCACCCTAATGTACATACATATGTATGTACTATGTACTGCCACAAGCGAAAATACACAAGTACACGCACGCATATTTATTTAAGTAGGTTGGAGCTAGTTTTTTCTCTAGCATTTTGTATATTTGCGATTTGCTATCTACTAGTGATATTTTGTTTATTTTGTTGTTCATTGCGGTTTTTGCCTCTACTACAAAACAAAATATAAATAAATATTGCATGTTAATAATTATTGTTGCGATCGTCACCGGCGGCGCATTGCGTTTGGTCAGTTTGGTAGGTACATTGACTTTTCGACTTCGCTGTCATTGTCACGAAAGCTTTTTTTACTTTTCCCTATTCCTCTCGAACTTTCTGCGTCCACTACCTACATATGTTGGGCATTTTTGTAGCTGTTGCCAAGTGCTTTGTAATGCTCTGTAAAAGCAGATGATTGTTTAGCAACAACAATACAGTGGGCTTTAAAATCATTAGGCTTTAAGCATATCACTACCAAAACTGTAAATACGGCTATTGGCTTTGTTGGTTTTATGAATTTTATTGCGTTAGTTACTTTGGGCAGCGGCGATACGTTGGCGTGCAAACGCACCAAAGATTAAAAAAAAATTTGCATACATATGTATGTGTGTATGTACATAACACTGTACATGTTTTCCCCTTTGAGATGGCAGCAACGAAAAAAATCTAAATTTCAGTTCGAAGTGTTTTAAGATTGAGTAAATTAAACGCAGAAATATATGGATGGTAAAAAAAGGTTACAAAATAAAAATTCAACAAAAAATGCCCAAATAAATGTTTAAACTTATAAAAAAATTCACCAAAATTAAAATTTTTTCAGAATTTCTAGAAAAATTTTAGGTTACCAAGTTTAGAGCCCATTAAATTATAGTGCACTAAAATGCAAATTTCAAATGCCTATGAATTCGCGTTGATTTAAATAGTTTTTTGTAATGAAATTTCGAGTACGCTACGTTATAAAAATTTATTGAAAATCAACGCGAATTTTTAGCGGCTTAAACCTTGCACTCTGTTGTACTAAAACTTAGTGGACTACATATATGACTGCACACCAAAAATTATTCTAAACTTTATATTTTTTTTTTTTTTTAGAATTTTGGCGATAATATTTTTTTTTATAAATTTAAAATTTTATTTATTTTTTTCGTTTTGGGAAACTGTAACTATTTTCGACTAGTTTTTGTTATGTTACATTTATTTACCGGAACAGGAAAATCGATTTTGCTTCAAAAAAAGTGTTACATAAACAAATAAAAATTCAAGAACCGTGCTGACTTGCCCTCTTCTAAATTTGACTACCTTTCATAAAAAAGAAATATCAAATCCGTTTCAAAAGGAACTGGACAACTCTGTTGCATTTTTTGTGGTGGCTTCGATGCCCTTCCATTGGGTTCGTGCCTCTGGCCTGAGTCTTCTCTATCCAAGTGGTCTGATTTCTCATTATCTTGTGCTCCAGAATCATCTAGTACCCAGGGTATAACAATTCCGTTATGTTTTCCAACATATGTATTTATGTATTTATGTATGTATGTATGTAATTTGGCCGAGACTTGCATTACCAAACAAATTTAGTAGCAGTAGGACTAGACAATGCCTCAACTACAGATGGGTTGTCACTTGTTAGGAGAAATTGCTCGGACCCCTGTTTCCTCAACGCAAAACAATATAGAAATAGATGAGGTAACACCGGAAGAAATCACTGCAGCGTCGAATATGACTGGAAATCCAAAGAGCCCCGGTCACGATGGTATCCCAAGCGTGGTTATAAAGGTGAAAATTAAAGAAGACGCAGTACTGATTGCACAAGTAAGGCAGTTGTGCTTAGAGGAGGGCTGCTTTCCTGACTTGTGGATAGTGCAGTACCTAGTGCTGCTACCGAAACCGGGAAAACCATCTGGCTTTTATGCCTCTTGGGGTATATTTTAGAGAGTATTATCCTCTTTCGTCTTCTTCAGTTCACTTAAAACGACAACGGGTTAACGCACCGGAAATATGCATCCCTATTGCGAGTGTCGACTAGTAGTACATAAACGACTGTTAGTTGAAATGGTTAAGTAGTTCATATATCTAGCAACATTGATGGGCCATCAACAAGTACTAATTCTAGATTCCTCCCAGCGAAAACGAAGGCTCGGATTTAGTGTCTGGAGACATTAAAAAATGTGAAATTAGAGCTCAATTGAAGGCCTATCTTAAAGAAAAACGAGCTCATCTCGGTGAAAATCCTATCGACTGATGGAAAACTAACCTAAAATACGACAAATTGACAGATCTGGCCAGCAACTATTTGAGCGCTCCAACCGCCAATGGTCCAAGTGAGAAATTGTTCAGTGCAGCCGGCCTTATATACGAGCCTCTAAGAAACCTTCTCAAGGGAGAAAAGTAAGCAGTAAGATTACTTTTTTTGAAATATAATATGCCCCTTTTGAACTTTGACTACTAAAATTAAAACACTGCATAGGTAAAGCACTCGTTCAATATTCTAATAATTTACAAAATTTTTAAGTAATAAAAACGATGACTTAAGTTGATTCGGTTTTTAGTGTGCTAAGACTCACACTCTTGGGACAGATTAATTGCATCCACATCAGGGGGGAGGAAATAGAAGCAAATCAAAGAAATATTTGAAATGGCTCAAGTGAATTTCGGTTTTCATCTCCCACCTCATAAAATCTGACCGACAATAAAAATTTTTTTATTTTTTATTTTTTTATTTTTTTATTCTTCTCAATGCTAACAAACTGTGCACGTCGCCTGTATATTAAACTCAACCACATATTCGTTGACCTAAACAATCAGTTGCGCGGCACGCTAACTTTGCAGCAGCGGATGGGTAAAATCAGCGGTACATTTGGTTAGCAACAGCACAGAAAGCTGTATTAAAGTGTCACAAAAGTAACAACAACAAAAACACACAATACCGCAATAACAATGCCAATGGCTAATGCAAAAAAAAAATAAATATGCTGTGAAGAAACATTAACCCAAAAGAGCAATCAAATGATGGCAGGCAAAAAAACAGCCAAACTGGTGGCAAAATGACAACAATAACAGCAACAACAAAAAAGCTTCATCAACAATCCCAACGGTGGCAAAGTCAACATGACAACCGCACTCAGCCAATTTTAGCGAAACTTCAACAATCAAGCTGTGAGCTGTAGCTGATCCGCGGATAATAACTGCAATAATGACGTTGAGCCAACGACTAAAAAAATAAAGTTAAAACGAAAAAGAAAAATTAAAACAAGTAAAGAAGTAAGTATAGGTTCGAGCGAAACCGAACTTTATATACCCGGCGCAGGTATTAAATATCATCGTTTCAACTTTCTCTAAACTTCCTTTGCATGATAATCAGGACTGTTTTCCCCGATTTCAAATGTTTTCGATAATAGGCAAGTTTGGTAGAAATCGATAAAGTGGTTACCGAGATACACTTTTGAAGTCATAGTGTCGGCAGTGCCACGCCTAATTCCTAAAAGTCTATAGCTGTCTTGATTGTTGTAACTATTAACTTGGAGTAAATTAGCGCCCTCAGTTATTGAGATATCGGAGTTTTCGTATTTTTTGAAACTTACCGTTATACGGGAAGCGGGTATAACGTTAGTCCGATTTGAATAATTTTTCACGAATTTACTTTCCGTACCAAGATTATTAAGTATACCGAGTTTGGTAGAAATTGATAAATCAGTTATCGAGGTACACATTTGTGGTCATAAGTGGGCGGCGCCATGCCCATTATCAAAAAATTTATAATCTAATTTTCTGCTAAGTGGTGATTGCAATCATCGATTTTAAGTGAATTCACTTAGTAGTTGCTGATTTATGGCAGTTTTCGTGTTCTGTTATTGCCCGGTTTTAAAGATTTTCAACAGGTTTCTTAGTTAGACAAAAGCCAAGTTTCGTACTGAGTTCGGTAAGTCTTTGCATCCAATATTAACAGAGATATCGCAGTTCTGGCATTTTTCGGAAATGCCGCTATATGGGAAGTGGGCGTGGTTACAGTCCGATTTCGCCCATTTTTATTACCAACCTACCTTGGATAAATGGAAAAGTACATACCAAATTTCGTTGATATCTCAATTTTCGCTTGAGTTATCGTGTACACGGATGGACGGACGGACGGACGGACGGACGGACGGACGGACGGACGTGCAGACGGACAGACATACATGGCTTAATCGACTTCTCTATTCATTCTGAGCATTTATGTATACATTTGTCTATATCTATCTCGATTCGTTTTGGCTGTTACAAACAACCGTTATGTGAACAATGTTAATATACCCTTGTGCACAAGTGCGCCCGGGTATAACGAAAACCGCCGGTGAATATCATTAAGCAGCTGATGAAGATGAGTAACATTATCGGCTTTACGAGCAATAGCAGCAGCAGCGACAGCAGGATAGTACGTATAATATTACCGCCAACCGAAAAAAAAATGCTGCTGCTGCTGCTGCTGCTGCTGTTTAACTGCAAACGCTCGTGTTGAACACGTTTTTCACTGCTTCGCACTGCTGCTGCTATTTTTTATTGCTGATCGTTGATATTTTATGCATGCATGGATGGCTGGGTGAAGATGCAATATACATACATATGCATATTTTTTTGGTTGCTGTCGCTGTTGATGAGTAATCTTTATTGTTTCCTCTTTTGTGTTGCCGATTTGAGGTTTATTTGTTGCCAATCAAGCGTAGAAAGTCACGTTATTTGGCCGATCACTTGCAGTATCTGGTCAGAAAAAAATATATTAAAAAAAACAGACGCTTGATGGGCACGAATATTCTGGTCAACTTACAATAATTTAATGTTTTAAACATATAGTTTTCCTTCAGACATTCATTAGGATAGTAACTCTTTTTTATAAGGGAACAATACATAAATGGCGTACCACTAACGGAATTTTAAATTTAATACTTTTTGACTTTGGTCATTAGGTAATATTTACAACAAAAAAAAAATTTATGATAGTTAATAGTGGAGCACGTCGAAGGTTGTGTAAAGGGATATTGAAAGGCAATCTTTCTAAGAGAGAAGGGCAATCAATTGCGCCTATAAAAACATTCACGAGAAAATTACCGGAAGTATAAGTGCTTCGGCTATGTAAAGATTTTAGTTGCAGAAGCTGGCAACGTGCCGCGTATGAGGGTACAGGGTCACTAAAGTTGGAGAATGAATTTGATAAAAGTTTTTGAACTCTCTCTACGCGGCTTATATGACAGGATTGATATGGTCTCAAAATAAAGCAATCATATTCTAGCCTAGATCTTATTGAGGTGGTGTAAAATACTTTTATAGAATATGTGGCATATATATTATAGCTGGCATGGCATATACTTTGGAATCTATGAAATTAATGTGCGTAGACAAATTTAAGTTAGAGTCAAAAAGGAACAGTCCAGCGCCTTCGTCTTGGTCTGCAGGCTGTATCGGAGATACAGCCGCTAAATTTAAACGTAGAATACGTGGTATGGTTAAGAGCATATCCAAGTAAAAAAACAAAAGCACACACTAAGCAAAAAATATCGATAACAAAAGCGATAATAATATCGGTAGCAAAATCGATAAAAACATCGATAAAGAAATCGATGAAAAT
>NW_016157370.1:184067-233271 GCF_001687245.7 Rhagoletis zephyria
GATAATATTTCTACTGCTCCAAAGAACCTATATCCCGAAAATGAAAGTTATATATGCCAACAATAAGTTGCTAGAGCACTTTAAAGGCTCAAAATTGACCCCAAAATAAGGCAATGTTTACCGTTGTTTTTACGACAGAAACCGAATTGGTTATTTACAAAAATGAATCTGTCGACAGGTTTGGAATTTTATCTTTGAAACGCCATACTTTTCATTGAAATCGCTTTATTAGTTCTCGTGCAATAAGCATTTTTGTGAAGCTCTAAAAATTACAACTACAACATTTGAACATAGCCCCCATACCTTAAGGTAAGACGTATTCTACGTCAAAAGGCACCAAGCTAAAACATCAGTCTCTTTTACGCATAAACTGTGATTGAAGGAAATGCCTTATTTACGCAACTAAGTTCTAAATAGGCATTTAACCGTGGTTGCGCATATTGGATGAAAGCTATCGAAAAGTCGGTGTGTATGGTATCGACCTGGAAACTCTCATGGAAAGCAGCGAGATAATCATCAATGAAGACGGCAAGGTTTGAGAGAGTCCAACAACTTCTCTTTAACTACGCATTGGAACAGCTTGGAGACAGACGATAATTTCGAGATCAGTCTGTAGTTGGAAACATCGTTCTTGTTACCACTTTTATAAACTGGCATTATAAATGGTTTTTTCCAGCCATCAAGAAAAATACCCGATGACAGCAACATATTAAAGATGATCGGCATTTCCACGCACTTTTCGTACTAACTATTGCAGTATTTTCGAATTTTTTCGTGGATTTTCTTGATTTTCCTGGCTTTGTTCGAACTTTTTTTTACTTTTTGTGAGTTCTTGTCCTTTGTTGGTTACTTTTCGTACTTATTAAGGAATGTTATTAAGGCAGAGGTCATAAACCGATGTTTTGAAAATTCTATAGGCGACATTCCGACAACTTATAGCTCACATTGTCGCTTAAAAAGATTTGATCTAAAATACGATTTGGCTTATTACGAAAGCAATTCATTTGATATATGCTAATACTTAAAAGACTATCACCTACATAGAGTTCACATTCATTTACGGCATTAACTGAAGTAAGCAGGAAGGAGTAACTTAGGTTAAACTAAGGAATATTGCCTAAATAAAAGTCACCAAGAACGCATAGGTGATTCTCACAAATCTTAGAACTAAAACTTAGAACATTATCTACACGTGACTCATAGATCTCTACACCGATATTAAATAGGTAGAATATATGACACGCGTAGAAAAATCAGGTCAACGCTGTATGGCAATTAAAACACCTCCTCCTCTAAGGCGACCAGATTTAGCTTCATCTCTGTCTTTAAGAAATACGTTGTAAAGTTTAGAGTTAAGAAAATCGTAATCGAATTCGAAAAGTTCGAATTTAACCAACTTTCGACGATAACAAAATTGTCATATCCCACGTGACCCATTCGCATTCTGCGAAAAATATCTGATTTAGTTCCATGCCTGATACATTTTGAAAATAATTTTGCCGAGCAATTTTTGGAATTTTTTCGCTATTTATCGTTATTATCATTACTTTGCGTAGGTACTACTTGGATATTTTTCGGAATTTTTGGTTGAGTTTTTCGGAATTTTTTGCGACTTTTCGTCTTATAGTTATCGTTTTCCGTTCGATACCGTTATCGGCATTTCCAGGCACTTTTCGTACTAACTATTGCAGTTCAGTTTTCATGGATTTTCGTGATTCTTGTCTTTTGTTGGTTACTTTTCGTACTTTTTTCGAAAGTTTTCAGGATCAATAGTGCATTTAAGTCTTAACTTTGAATAAAGTGCATAAAACATAAAAAGTCAATCACTTATTTTTTTTTGCTTTTTTGGATTATGTAATACAGAGAAAGCCGTAGCTATCGATTTCATTTCGTTCACTGGAACTCAGAGAAGTTTAGATTAGAAAGGCTGCTCTACAAAATAAAGAAAAGACTGTAAAATCTTTAGCGGAAAATGAAAAATAGCCGGCGACTATAATCACTGAGTCACTTTGTACTTGATAATGCTCAGCCAACCAGGGATGCAGCGGAGGTTCCAGCGGAATATTGGGGACTGCTCTCGGTTACTATTCCCAACGGTGCACCGCGGTGCTGCATAGTTGTCGATGGATCTTTTACCTTAACGTTAATCGAAAGGACAAAAAAGTCTTCTGGTTTACGTTCCAATTTCCCCGCATACGATCTAAGTCACTAGTTAGCGTCTGCTGACTATTTTCACTGACCACTGATTAGTGAATTTGATGCACTTTCCCGAAATTCATTTCGGCTGCCACGAAAGAGCTTCTATAGCTGGGATCATACAATTAGTACATTTTGACATTTACAAAGTTCTAGATAGAATTCTAGATAAAAATTTCTAGACATCACCATTCTCTGACTTTAAAATGTGCAAATGTATGAATCGTGTAATCCCAGCTTAATACTTTGATTAACGACCTGATTACGATAGCTTAAAATGTTTTTTTATTAGTCACAAATCCAAACCCTGCTGAACTCGCTACAAGATCAAAGATCTATTTAAAATAAAAACTAGCAATGATGTAGCTTTAATGCAACACATACGAGTACATACAATCTCTTTTAGGCGATTCATTTAAGTGCAACATCATCTATCTAAACTACCTGTTCACCTCAATGTCAATCAGCTTTTCAGGGTAATTGGACACGAAAGACATTAAATTAAGCCAAGAACCAAAACGAAGGCAACATAATGAAACCAAAACAATGTTAGAGTTGAGAAGTAACCAAAAAAAAAAGTATTTTATTACTCACGCGAGGAAGCCCAGTAGAGAAAACGGGAAGTGCGGAGAAGCGGTAGTGATCCTACAGTAGATAGGGATGCAAACGATGCATCGATATTTTTGAAACATCGATAATATCGGTTCAAAATTCGATGTTTGCCATCGATGTTTACAATTTCCTAAAATCGCTAAATTGACGATACATCGATGCCAGTTTCAGCGATGTTTTAACATCGACTTTAGTGTGATTCAGACTTGAATTCAACTTAAATTATTAAAATTTTATTAAAAATTAAAATTTTTTGACTGGCCATGAATTTTATTACTTATTCTTTTGGGGAAAATTCAGAAATTCCGTGTATACTCTTATCTTTCGATATTAAAAATGCGTACATAATCATTAAAAAGGGACCGGGTTCCCGTTGAAATTTCAACTTGGAACTTTAGGCTCGGCGAACTTACGACGGCATGCATTTTTATTATATTTATAGGAAGGGCAAAGGAATATTAAAGAAATACAGGGAAATACATCCATATGTAAGTATTTTTCTAATTGAACTACAAAGAGTATGAATTGAAAAGTATTAACTTTTCCTTTCAATGTGACTACAACCTAACAAATTTGGAAACATCGGAAACCATCGATATATCGATGATTTTCTGGCGATGTATTTTAGCATCGATGTTCATTTGTCCGATGCATCGAAACATCGATGTATCGATGTAACTCCCCAAAATTTGCATCCCTAACAGTAGAGTGAAAACAGACTAACGGTAATTGATAATCAAAGGAGAGGAGTGTGGAAATGTGGGAACGATTTCGATCGGACAAAATTCTTTTTAAGAAAAGTGAGCAAAGAAAAAATCGATTAGAGGCAAAGAATTGGATCTCTATCAGTTGTCATTTAGTATTAACTATACACTAGATGCAGGATCTTAAAAATGCACTAGTTTTAGGCTGTTTTTCTTTTTACTATTAAACACTTTTACTTTAAAAACCATCTATACTTACATATTTTAAAATTAATTCAAAAAACCTACATAGTAGTTGTTCCATATGACCCCCTATTTTAGGGAGTTTTCCGTTTTCAATAACCCACCTACCTTAAAGTGGAATTTCCTGAAGGGTCCGCTTAAGCATATACTTCAATTTCCGTTGCTGATGCATAATGATAAAGTTTGAAATGTATTTGCGGATTATGATGATTCCAGCGGTGGCGCTGGTGCTGGCTCAGAAGTTGAACGTGATTTTAGCATTAAAATTGCTACTGGCAACTTTGACGCTGCAAAAAAAAGATGCTTAGTCAAAACAAAAAATTATTTCGAAAGCTAAAACTATATACAACAGCAACAAATTATAACAATCGCGTCGAAGATAGTGGCAAAGCGGCTGCTACTGTTGAATCTCAAACTTTTAGAGCAAGTAACAGCAGCAACTACCTTTACTTTTTGTGGCAAAAGAAATAAATTTAGCAGTGGTGGATGCCAAGCATCTTTTGGAGAGGGTTAAATATACATATTCATGAAGTGGTTATATTATTAGCTTCCTATTTCGCATCAGTATGTTCAAGTTCACCTCAATTCGACTGCTTATTTCATAAACCTGATGAGAATCACAGAGAAGAAAGGAAGCTTGTTTATATATTAACGGCAGCGGACGAACTAGTAAGGTGCGGCTCCGTACTGAATCTGCACCACGTGGAGGCCATGGGGGCTTCGTTCAGGGAGATCAAAGGAAATATTACTGAGATTTATCACTCGAAGGCCAAGCAGAGGTGGAACTGTACAGGATTGTACAGGATTACCAGGCATTTCTGGGTGTACTACGAGCAAAGAAGATACATACAAACTTATTGCAATGTGCACAGAGCTTTGTCCCAATGGAGTACATGATGAAAAGATTGGATCGCCCTTCAACAGGTTCTGTCGCAGTTGCGATGACCAGGGCTCAAAATAGACAGTGCTGTGTGAAAGTCCAGGCCTCGCGAGGATAATACTGAATACACTCAGCAAGCCATTCTGGCAGAATGTTTCAAAAGTGCAGCTGCCTCTACATGTATGTCGTACTGAAATTCATAAAAACTGTCAAATGGCTTTAGGTTGCATGAGCTGTGGAATTTAAATGGCAAACTTGCTAAGTGCCTGGCACCAGGATGACATTCCACTTAAACAAACCAGCCAACCAACCAACGGCTTATCTCAGTCGCCGCTTCGAACATGCTCTAGCTAAGTATGAATTCTATGCTTCGGCAGTTGAGACAGTGCGTTCTTGAACCATTTGCTGAGATCGGGCTTTTTCAAGCAAATTATGAAATAGGGCGTTTTCGAACCGGCATCCGAGATAGGACGATCTTGCACTTAGTCGTCGATATACTTTTATCACTGTCTGTGTTTCTAAAGCATAATTGAGGAAAAATTTAGACCAGTTCCGAACCAGGCTCGTTTTGCCTTGAGCGTGGGCTTTGCACCGCAATTTCTGTCTTCTATTTCAGATTTCAAGAAGTTGCAAGTTGGTTAGCTTTACATTATTTTGATCAACAAAAGGCGTGGTCTAAGTCTGCCCCATATAGATGCTGTCTGCGCGGTAATCAATATTTCAGGCCTTGTTAACGACGGAATATGGCAATTCTGTAGGGAAAGCACTTTAAAAACTTCACCTCACCTCTTACTTCGCAATCCCCTTTCATTGCAATCCATTCAGAAACTTCCCGCCGCCACTGTTTGCCACTGCTTTGTCTGCCTTCCTTTCTTTGCCATTTGTATGTTGATTTTTTTTATGGCATCTTTGCTGTTGCTGCCTTGGGCGCTTTGATCTTGATGAACTTGATCGCGTGGCATACATTCTGTGTGTAACTCTTTGTTACTTTTGTTGATGCTGACAGTACATGAAAAATATTAACATTTTCAACCATATATACAACAACTAAGTACAAGAAAAGATTGCCGAAAGCTACATATAAAACAACATTATCTCTTTTTTTGTTTCTTTTCGTGTTTATGTTTTTTGGAGAGAAGTATAACATTATCTTTTTATGCAAGCTATTCTAATTTCGTTGTTGTCGGCAACCAAAACAATTGGCAAGAAATAACAACAACAACAACAACAACAACAACAACAACAACATAAGCAGCAATGACAGCTTAACAGGCAACATAAGTTTTTCGCTGTCTAATGGCCGTGGCGTGTTGGCTAACAACTAACTCCCCAGTGCGCATGCGCAAACGCCAACTACATTCACGACGATGCAGCAGACCCACTTTTCTGACCAACTCCAGCTTTTTACCGATTTCCCTTGCGGATTTATGACTTCTCGCCCCCGTTGGTACTTTCTAATAGGTTTTTGCTTAGTTCGCGGCTACGGTCAACGGTTATATGTTTGTATGTATGTATCTATGCATGTCTGATCTATTGTCTGCGCTAACTAACGGTTCTGTTTACTAGTTTGTGTTTTCTCCCAACTTTTTTTGTGCATTTCTGCCAGCGTGCTGGCGATTGGTTGCACGTCATATCCGTTGCTTATAATTTTTTTATGATTTTTTTGTTCCAGAAAATCCTGCTGTGTTGTTATTGTTTTTTGTTTGGTTATTTTGGTAGTTCGCTTGCATTGTTAGCTGCTTCAGTGCCTTGTCAAGCCATTAAGCGTCTAATTGTTGCCAGCTCGCGGCAGTTAGCTGCCATCGGGCTGTTGGTTTTATTTTTTTCATCTTTACTTATTTTATTATCTTTCTATTTTTTTTTGTGTGTTGTTGCTATTGGCACACTCCCAGGTCTAGTCGCTATTGCCAGTAGGTTGCCAATCTTAATTTGGCTTTTCACCTTTTGCTGTCAGTTACTGCACTGGCATGACAAACTTAGCAAACAAAAATTAAAAGAAGCAGTAAAAAATTATAGTCTGAAATTTCTGCGGACGTTATTCTTCGTTTGCGAAATTTTTAATTTGGTAAAATTTGCAGTAAAATTAACAGTACATAGTGGAAAGAAAGCGGACAGTCAAGGCAATTGCTTTGAACTCATAACTCGACTCTTTTTAGGTTTATTCCAAACGTTTTGTTGGCAACTCTAGAAGACATACATAAGATGCTTTAAAAACTTTCAAAAAGAAAAATAAAAAGTCAGCAAGGGAAACCTAATCGGCGATGTACGAGTATGTGTGCATCAACTTTTTTTATTTCCAAGCTAATTAAGCTTAATTTATCCACGCCTTTTTGACCCACCGCTAGATCTTTTTAGTGCAACTTTAAGTAGCTCTATCTGTGAAAGACCCTAACCTTCCTCCGCTAGATTTTTGTGGTCCTTTTGAATCAAAGCCTCGTAAAAGTGCAGTATACTCACAATCTTTTACGAAGCCTTTTGCTCAACTTGTTTAATTTCGTTTACAATTGAATGTATTCAATTACACAATAACTACCAAGCGTATAATGTTGTGGAACCTAGGTAAAAAAATATCTATACGCCTCAACAAAACAGTTTAGATTGGTAAAAAATTACTCCCGCAGTCGAAAAACGGATGTGGAATGTATGTGGAACATGAGTGGCTTTAAATTTTTCGTATTTACAACTCAAAATCTGTACATTTAAAATAGGCTTTAGTAATTGGGAAGTTTTGGGCAATAAAGAATGTGGAATGTGTGTGTGTGTTTGTGGAACTTATGTAGATTCTAGTTGCTTTTTAAATGTACTAAATGTGGTTATGCTGAAACATTTAAAAGTATTTGCCAGTTTTCTGAGTATAAAAACCGAGCTGAATGTGTAAAGAACCCACTAACTCAGAATTAAAAGCAAATATGTTACTCACATGTTAACTTATAGTTAGTTACTTAACTATTAAACAAATGTAAACAAATAATGCTTAATAAAAAAATTAATTAGCGCATCGTGGAATAATACTAATGAGAGAATTTAAAAGGTTTATCATTTTACTTAAGTGCATACATTTCTACGCATGTATTATGTACACTAGGGTGGTAAAAAAAAAAGTAAAGTTGGAATTCTAATACTTTCATCCCATAGGATTGTTCTATACCGAAAAAATATACCCTTGTCTTTTTTTTTTAAAACGATAAATATTTAGAGGTCTCTCAAGGCGCTCAAAGTTTTCCATGCATTTTGTATGGGAAAAAAAACAATTTTTCGTAGAAAAAGTGCAGAATTCTCGAAAATTAACTTCTCGATCGAAAAAGTCTCTCAATACTTCTCTTTAGGAGACTTCCCGCCAATTGTTTATTTAATCTTTTTCTAATATTAACTATTTTGTACAGGTACCCTAAAACCCCAAAAATGCAATGGGTACCCATAAAAATTCGGTAGTGTTAAAAAAGGGTAAAATAAACAGTTGGGTATTCTTATTGGAAGTCTTCTGAGCGAAGCAGAGTTTTCCGATTGAAAGTTATTGGCTTGCAAGAATTCTATACCATTGCTCCGAAAAATGTTTTTTTCCCATATAAGGTAAATGAAAACTTTGAGCGCTTTGAGCGGCTTCTAAATATTTTTTGATTTCGAAAAAAGGACATATTTTTCCGGCATAGAACAATCCTAGGGGTGAGGGAATTAAAATTCGGGCTTTACTTTTTTACATGCATTTTTAGACCACCCTAATGTGCATATGTACAATTGTGTGTAAATGGTCGTACTAAATTCGGCAGTGTTGAATAAGCGCTAAGTAGGTTACACCTGTGCAAGCAACTAGAATTATCAAACTACAATGAAATACAATAGTTGCATATGTAAAATATCTGTAGGCAGAACCAGCAAAATTTAAAGGTATCTACAAAAAAATAAACAAAAATATGTAAATACAAATTCTGTTTTTAGAGGACACTAGAGAAGGTACACAATTATATTTTGACTAGTGGTTATGAGGACGTGTGCAAAACTACACCTTCCGGACACGTACAACCCCATAGAGTGTGAGTAATATTATTGATAATAAATATTTATATATATATATATGTAATAAAATATTAGTCTATTTATGCAAAAAGTCATGTTTCTTCGCTGATATGTGAAGATGTGCAATATAAAACATATGAATATATGTATATGTACCTGTGCACCAGAGAACGGCACGAGTACACTGCCACAATATATGCATCGCATTGAAATTTAAAATTTTTTTTTCCTGACGGTGTTATGCCTGAAGGGAATGGGTCGGCTGATAGGGTGGCCAGATAGGGCTCAAACGAGAAGGCTGTGCGATAACAAGATTATTGTGGGCGCGGCTTAATAGGAAAAAGACGAGAGACCTACTGAAACTCAATAGATCTGCAGTTAGAGTCCTTACCCGTGTCATCACGGGACACACTCTGCTACAGCACCAATTATTCAACGACGGCGAATACCAACAAATACTCGCTGCAGAAGCTGCCGTGATGAGCATGAAGAATAGTCAATTGACCACTTTCTATGTCGATGTTCTGGTCTACATATTTAGATTCACGCTTCCTTCAACAGTCTGGGCGAGTTAACGAAGGTGGAACTTTTCTATCTCCTATCAGTAGAGTAATGACTTGAAAGTACATTGCTACACTCTCGGTTATGAGTACGTGTCTCCTCCTTACACTCGCTTAAAGAGGGCACTCACAATGGATAATTTTGTCTGCGAGTGAAAGCATGAAATATTCCATACGCGCCTTCCTAACCTAACCTAAATCGGTTACTGCAATATCTAAACGCCTATGAATCTGTAAGTGCTAAGATACAATAGTATGCGATAGCGAAGGCACCAAAACTGCTTTTAGTGCAAATGTACTCGTATTTAGAGTAACAAAAATAAGTACTCACGCTGTTCTCTGCTATGTACATTAGATACTGATAGCTAGGGATCTGTCAAGTGTCTATATACACCCCACTCCAGCTCCGTTTGCTTGCTGCTGATTATTTATTTATTTGTTTTTTGATAATGTGAATTTTTTGTTGTTGTAGTTTTATTTTGTGTTTTATTAATTTTGAAATTCAAGATCTTGGTGTTGTGAGACTTTCGGGCGTCTACGTGCTCAACGGATAGCAAGTAGCCGTGAAAAGGCGCGTAGTCAGCTGTGCAAAATTGATGGTTGTTATTTATTTTATTGTTGTTGTTGTTGCTTTAAAAAGTTGAGCGATAAGTTGTTGCTGTTGTTTTTGGTTGGCGAATACTGCAACGTGTAGTGTTTTGCTCTACCCACATTGCATATGTATTTATATATGTACTGTACTTATACTGTATACATATGTACATATATGTATACTAGGGTGGTCCTTAAAAAAATAAAAAATAACGATTTTTTTCAGTCTCACCCCTCAATCGGTAATACCTCGGTCACAAATGTCACATACAAATTTTGGTCCCGATTGGAGACGGTTAAGGCGTTTCGCACATGGGACAAGGTACAGCTTCCTCTACAAAGATTCAAATAATAACCAAAATCGATACTACCATAGTCGAAGATATCACATAGGTATAAATTTCGGTCGCCATTGGAGACAGTTAAGGCGTGTGGCAAAGGTGCCAGATGGACTCTATGGACACAAAAAATTAAAAATATATTTTTTTTTATTTAATACCCAAAATCGATAATACTAACGTCGAGAATATCACATATAAATTTTGGTCGCGATTGGAGTCATTTAAGCCGTCTTCATA
Source organism: Rhagoletis zephyria (assembly GCF_001687245.7). NCBI lineage: Eukaryota > Metazoa > Arthropoda > Insecta > Diptera > Tephritidae > Rhagoletis > Rhagoletis zephyria. The sequence continues at coordinate 194,446 of NW_016157370.1, forward strand.
GGGTAATCTGAAATTTGATCCCTGTCCGGCGCGCCTTAACCGCCTTAAAATTTTGTATGTGATTTCTTCGACTATATTAGCATAGACGTAGGGGTTTAGGCTTAGGAATTCTGATGTAAAATTTCCTACATTTAAGGACCACCCTTATATACATTCATGCATACATATATAAGTATGTACATAAGTACGAACGTGCACAGTAAATTTTCCTGAAGACCTTGAATACCTTGTCCAATAAATGTATAGCTTCATTAAAGGCGGTAATCTGTTAAAAGCCATAATAACAAAGGTAATTGCTTGCGCAAGCGTTCATCTACATACTACATTCATACATAACTATAAACGTTGGTAGTATATGTATACGAATTATAATTCTTATAAATAATTTATTTGCCTTTTTATCTACAAACATGTGTAATTATATTCGCATGCACCTCCTTCACCCGTTCCTCCCACCTTAGCCGCGAAGCTGTTTTGCCTTTCGATCGGCATTGAGTCATCTTATAATGCGCTTTTGTATATTTATACATATACAATATTTATACATACCTAAAAGCCTAACCCACAGCCAAATCCATCAATCATACGTTATTACTGTGTCAAGCATTCGCCCAACTCCGCTTCCCGCCCCCTGCATTTACCGACATTGTCAGTTAGATAACAGGTGCCTTACTTGTTCTGCTTGCTTCTTTTTGCATAGTAAGCCAATTTCTTTGTTTTAAGCGACTTTTAGCAGTTGGACTCATACCTACATACATACATACATACATACATACATATGCACAAACAAATTTACATTTAAACATACATACATATGGAAGTACAATATATATACATATATATGTATGTATGTACATTTAGTAGTCATAACTGATCACCTACTGTCATTGCTCCCGTTAACTTTATCGCTCGATCTCAAACACCACTTGGAGTGTTAAATCAGCAATTGTGCTAATTTTAATGGCAATTAAAAAAAAGCTTAGAACAAAAGTACGAAAACAAAAAAAAAACGCAAGTCAATTTTATTACTTTGCGATAATTATATGGAACAATAAATACACACACACAGTCGTACAATTACATATACCGCCAAATGCACTCCCCTCTAACCGTCCGCTAACGCTGAACACTATAGTTTATTCTCCAAGCTGATGACTGCATTTAAGTTAGCACCGTATCGATCCCTCGAACTATTCCCTCCGAAACTCTAACAGTCTGACGTGTAATTACAGTTGGAGCACCTCAATATAAGTGCATGCATATGTACATATGTATGTATTGGCTCACATCACATGGCATCACATTGACTGTATATCAATCACCTCGAAGTCACTTTAGTCGCCAGTTTGTCTGTGCTGTACGCGCAATAGAGTATCTCAAAAGTCATTTAATATTTGATTTAGTATGAGCAAAATACACACACACACACACACAACTAGCGAGACAAATAATGCAATGATATAAGTACATTTATGTGTATGTACGTATATTCGCCTCTTTGTCTCGCTAGCTAGCTGCTCTACTTAGATTAAAATTTCCCTTGCCGTTTTTTGTTTTGCTTTTTTACCAAATACAAGTACTTTTTTTCATTGTGCTGCTCATTGAGCAATATACATACTTATGTGTGTACCTTTATTTCTTCTGCAGAAAGTTTGTAGTTACCATATACATACATTCATTTTAAAAAATAAATACATATATGTATGTGCTAACATTGAGGACAATGGCGAAATTCTCTTAGAGTCTAATATAAATATGACAACTTGAGCAACCATACTTATCTGAATAATAAATCATCAATAAACCTGATGTTTTCCACGTTAGAAATAATACATACATACACGCGTATCGATCGGTGAATGATCGCACCGTGCAGCAGTAAATTTTACACAGAAAAAAAAAATTATATATTTGCGAAACTTTGGGCAAATTATATTAAATCTACGTAGGTACTTGGTTGTTCTTTCCGACATCAGGACTTTTTTAAAGGACTTCAAAATCTAAAAAATATAATTATTACAAAAAAAAGCAATGTAATGTATAACAACAATGAAGGTACCATATAAAAGAAAAAATTCTTTGGAATTTAAACAGAATGCATTTCTGCGAATGGGTATGAAAAATTTCCTAAAAAAATGTTGTCCCTAAAAATCCTTGAAAATTTGCAATATGTATTTAGTTTTGAAAAAATTTTTGTTTGAGGACTAACGACCACATCGTCGAATTTTGTGCTGCAAACTTTATTAACTTAAAAAAAATAAAATTAACTAAAAGCGTATTTTCAATACCATTTCATCCTTGTGAATTCTACAGAATTTTCTCTTTTATTTGATACCCATATTGTAATTCTACATTGCACTAATTCTTTTAAATAATTTTTTGAATTAAACATATCTTTAACATTTAAAACTCCTTTGAAAAAAAAATCCTGCCGTCAGAGGGAAAAACTAAAAACGCAGTTTTACTATATCTGGGCCATAGTTTCGTGAGTATATCGATTTTTTTTTGTGTTTTGAAATTTTTTCTTTTTGTCGCACAGTGTTATATCATTCATATTAAATATAAATACCGCTGATCAAAATGGCTTGCTCTAATGACGTGGTTTACTCGTAAGTGCAGTTTTAAAATCCAGAATATATTACTCTGCTGCTGCTGCATACGAGTCAGCCGTTTGATTTCACCGATTATGTACTTATGATTAAAATTTGGAACCGCGCTATTCTTTTCAAAAATTGGCTGAGTCTAACTAGTATGTGCATAAGAGAAAGAAATAAATTCACAAAAAAAAATTGCCGATAGGTGGCGCAGGAGTCGAGATATCTGTAAACCCCGTATGTGTATATGTGTATTACCTACTTAAATTCAAATCTATTGAAATCCCAAATCATGCCTAGCGATGCTACGATTCAATGTTGATATATCCAAAGAACTTATAAATGGCACAATAAGATTCATCGCTGAAATATCTAGCCAAATTTCAGACGAGATCAAATGTATGCAGAAGACATACCCTCAATACGTGTAAAATTTATAAATGGAGGCACGTCCAAAGTCAATACAGTTTTCGGCAAAGTTAATTAACCTAATAACTTAAGTTACGGAACCGCTGAAATAAGAATGCTGCCAGTCATACTATCACGGGCATCAACAGTGCCCAAATGCAAGGTAGTACGCTGTTGTGTACCTACGATTATTACAGCAAGAACTAAAGAGTATAAATAATTTATAGATATAGCGATAACGTTTAAGAAGAATAGGAGGATCCTTAACTTGACATAATTTTCAATGGGAGATCGGTCAAAAAAAAAATCTGCAACTAACTTTACAGTCGACTTTATTGTGACTATGACCACGGGTCAATCACTTTAATCCTATTTTATGCTAGTTTAAAAAGTTAAGTGAAATCAAGTTTGGGAACTTTCTATTCTGCTTAAACGTAATCGCTATATCTATAAACTATTTTGTACTTTTTAGTTCTTTTTGTAATGAAAGCGTATTTTTATTTTATTTTCTTAACTATAATTTTATTCTATTTCTATTTCCATTTCAAGACGTGCGCAACAATAAAAGCACCATTTAATATAGCAATAAACAATTAAATTGTGAGCAATTAAGGCAGGGAAAAGCAGGCGTGTATATAGTCATTTGCGATCATTTCGATTTCCTCTTATTCAAATGGGAATGAAAATTGAAAACTGAAAATTATTTCACTCTCGATTTTTATTTCATTTTTCATTGTGCCGCACAAATGCTTACATAAATACATACATTTATACATACATATGTACGTACATATGTACAGTGACGAGCAAAACTGTAACATGGTTTAACACTTTTTGTTTCAGCCACCGCTACATTTCCAAGTTCTAACGACTTTCATACTTTTGCTGTATATTCTTGTTGGTACATCCCTACTCCCTCTCTCATAATGATTTGAAGTCAATACAACAACAATAAAAAAACCAGCAGACAAAAATGTAAATTAAGGCAGATGTTACAGTTTTGCACTCACTCTCAGTTTTGCATTTGACAGTTATCTTTTACTTAGTTGGAAGTCAGATGACTTTNAAGTCGTTAGAACTTGGAAATATAGCGGTGGCTGAAACAAAAAGTGTTAAACCATGTTACAGTTTTGCTCGTCACTGTATATACTACGAACGGATGAGTGTATGCCGTGCAACCTTGAAAAATCTTAGATAATCAATTTTGTTCTTTGGTCTATTTACATGACCTTCATACTTTCATTTAATATACGAATATAACTATGTATGTATGTATGTACTTGCAAATAACGGGTGATTTTTTTGAGGTTAGGATTTTCATGCATTAGTATTTGACAGATCACGTGGGATTTCAGACATGGTGTCAAAGAGAAAGATGCTCAGTATGCTTTGACATTTCATCATGAATAGACTTACTAACGAGCAACGCTTGCAAATCATTGAATTTTATTACCAAAATCAGTGTTCGGTTCGCTTTACGTCCGATTTATGGTCTACATAATCGACCAAGTGAGCAAACAATTAATGCGATTGTGACCAAGTTTCGCACTCAGTTTACTTTATTGGACATTAAACCAACCACACGAATGCGTACAGTGCGTACAGAAGAGAATATTGCGTCTGTTTCTGAGAGTGTTGCTGAAGACCGTGAAATGTCGATTCGTCGCCGTTCGCAGCAATTGGGTTTGCGAAACACATTTCGAACCGAACACTGATTTTGGTAATAAAATTCAATGATTTGCAAGCGTTGCTCGTTAGTAAGTCTATTCATGATGAAATGTCAAAGCATACTGAGCATCTTTCTCTTTGACACCATGTCTGAAATCCCACGTGATCTGTCAAATACTAATGCATGAAAATCCTAACCTCAAAAAAATCACCCGTTATATCTACTTGTTTAAAGATTTACTAATGTAGGTACTTAGATACATGTGCATGTGAGAATACATACATATGTACTTCTGCTCTAGATGGATTCATTAAACAAACATCTGAGAATGTAATTTGCCTGTAAGTAACCGTGAATTCTATAGCAGGCTATAAATATGTGGAAATTGTAAATAATGTGCATGTATGTATTTTTATGTATGTATAAGTGGATGCTATTGAAAATTGTGTAATTACCTACCTATGCATCTACTATGTATGTCTGCTTGTCTGTATATTCTTATATCCAACCCATTCGAGAAAAATGTGCTTTACTACACACTTTTCATTCCTTTTGCAAACAAAAAGTTTTCCACATGTGCTCCTCCTTCTTCTTACTTTTCTCTTTCTGTTTTGTGTTTTTTTTTGCACTTTTTTTCTGAAATTCTCGATTTTATTGTAAACAAATCATGTCTAATGAATAGTGCAATCGCAAAACACATGCCCTCCTTTTACAGCATGCACGACAATTAAGCGCGCTGAGTTGGTCGCAGATAAATTTAAGGAACAAATTTTAATTTTTATACTTTCACACATTCAGCGGAATTAGTATTTGATCTGGTTATTCTGCTTTGTAATTTATTGAGATGAAAATTTCACTACCCAAATGTACACAAATTCTACTACATTTTCCTATAATTTTTTATAAATTGTATACTCACTATCAATAAATCAATTAGGCAAAAATCTTTGGCTAACAAAACTCATTAAAATGATGGCTCATAAATAAATTCATGTAAGCTAATTTTTTTGCTTTTTTTCTTTTTTTGAAAAAAAAAAAATAATCAAAAAATTGTATGGGCAAAATAAATTAGGGATAATCGATCAAAAAATCAAAAAAAGTTTCAACATGCTACAGGGAAGGTCAAACAACGAATATCTGAACATTAGACCGTACCACCACGCAAGCAAACAAAAATGGTTTGCCATTTCGAAAAAAAAATTAAATAGTTCTATTGAAATTATCGAACAACTTTCTTAGCAAAAGTTTAATGATTTTCGTCGACCTTTAATTTACTAACAATTGGTACGTTAGCGTAGCCCATTGAATTCTAGTAGAATAAGGTTAAAGTCTAAAATGGCTTAAAATTACGGTTTCTTTTTTTTCAGAATTCTTTGCTCCATTTGTTTCAAATTAATACATAAAATTTATTTTTATATGGAAGAAAACCGTAACATCTTCAAAAAAAAATCAACGCTAATTTTTAGCTATTCGAAACTTGTATTAGAACTCAATGGGCCACAAAACTGCACACTTAGAATCATTCTATGAAATCTAACAAAAAAAGGTCGACATTTTAAAGAAAGTTCATGGCATTTTTTTTTAGTATTGCACAAAGTTTGAAGCTTGAATTTACAGTGGTTTTTTATAAAAATAATAGCCACAATTGAATAACAACAAAATTAATATGTTAAAACTTGACAAAATATGTGCGGCTATACTTTTTTAGACCACTGTATATATGTACATATACATAGTAGGTATTAATGAACAGTTTGAGAAGTACATGGAATGCCCAGCGGCCACCCTGTATTAAGCATAAAAGTCTTGCTTCCTATTATTACTAAACATGCAACTTGGATGCACCGCGTTGCAAATTCTCGCTTATGAGACACATATGCATGTATGTACATATATGTACATATGCATTTAAAAGTATATACTGCATTCGCATGTGAATACGTCAAAAGCATGGTGGCGCGTTGCCAATTTTCTATAGGATAACACAAAGAAAGAAAAGGAAATTTAACAAAAATTGCATCAGCAGTTAAAAAAAATATGTAAATATGTATGTAGAAGCAGCGTCAGTCTCGGGGCATCATCATATTTTTAAGCAGCAGCCACAGAGATTACCACGAGCACAAAAGTAGCAACAACAACGACAGCAACAATAGTCTTTCAAAATGTAAACAAAGATCAAAGCGAATGCACTTATGTCAGATTTCGTTTTTACTTTTTCTGCCTTTTTTAAAATAATTTATTTTTCGTCGTTGCTTTTAAAGAGCCAAAGAAAAAAATTTTTGTGCTATAGTGTTAATTATTTTCGCTTTTCGATTTTGCATTCTTATTTATTTTACAATCTTATATTTTGAGTCTAAATTTTTTTTAGATATTTGCATATTTTATAATTATTTGTTTTATTTATTTTTTCCTCTTTTTTAAATATATTTGGGTATTTGCTTTTCTTGTTATTTAGAAGTTTTTTAGGCTTTTTTTTTGCTTTTCTGATTTTCACCTAGTGTTTTGCGTTTTTTCCTTCTTTTTTGTTTTGTTGGTCTGTGACGTCAGTAACAGCGAGACGGACAGCAGACGTATGAACTTTTTAAATAATAAGTTGCGAAAATTTACAAGATTTGCATGCGTGAATATGCATATGTAGCTATATTTTTATATCCATGAATTTAGGTGTACAAATTCACAAATACTTAAACTGGTAAATTCCTTTGTTGTTCATAATTTTCGCTTCGATTTGATTGCTCATCCAATTTGATACTTGTTAATAGTATTTTAGCATATCTTTGTATTATAAACTTTAAATTATTTAGTGGCCTAAAAATGATGCTAAATACTATTTTCGCGGTGTTATTTTTTCCTTATTTACATTTTATTAAGGCTACAGTCATTCGTTTTTTGGGGTCCAAAAGATCGAGCGTTTTCTGAATTAAAAAAAAAATAATAATAATAATAATAATAATGCAGATCTTCCGAGTTTTAGGCCAAAATGGTTGCCCGATTTTGTAAGGTTAATATTACAGCGCAGTATTTCAAAAGAAGAAAACATCATCCGTCAATTTCAGTTTAGTTAACTACCCCCAGTAAAACAACGTATTGCATGGTAAGCCGAACAAGCGAAGGAATATAGTCCAGCAGAGATGAATAATATGGAAATTATAGTAATAAACTGTAGCAGATTTAACCGAAAGTAGGCAGTGACTGGATACCATTTCTGAAAAGGCAACTAATTCAGGCAGGTCCAAAGGGCAGCTCGTCTTACAAAAGTGGCAGCAACTGGAAGACTATCGAGCATTCTATGACGTCAATTGGTAAGCTCACCACCAAGCGAGAAAAATTGCTGGTTGTGAATGTACTATTCATCTGTCCCTGATGACCTGCAGTTTTATCAAGTACTTCATGTAAGCACAATCCTCTTAAGCTACCCACCAAGTTCAACGTACTTATCGTTTGGCCACCTAACCGATCAGATAAGATAAGAGGGCTTTGTGAAAGTTGTAGAGAAAATTCTATGGGAGAATACAATACCTATGGATTGAGTGGGGAGGTAGGTCACAATGTCCCGATCCCATATCAGCTGCAGTCAGATATAGTTCGCTTATTTCGATTTCGCTGTAATTCGTTATAGGCCCTTCATTTACTGTACAAAGAAGGAATGTGATATATGTATGGCGAAAATTGGCCAACTGCAACGCCCTCTACGCTAAAGAGCAGAAAGATTAAAAGATCTCTGATATTAATGAAATTTGGTGTGAAGCTTTAATTTATCTCAAATAGTTGAAATATGAAATTTAGTAGAGTTTGGCCTAAAGACACGCTCACCATATATAAAAATATGAAGAAAAAAATTTTATAAAAAAAGCAAGAACGTATAATGAAATTTTCTCTTAATAACTTTTATAAATATAGGCTCATGGAGCTAATTTTTCTATATCTTGTACTACATACTTGCCAAATCAAAATATGAAAAAAAAAAACCGAAATAATTTTTGGTGTTTTTTTTTTGAATTCTCCACTAAATGCTCAGTTAGTCTAGACTTAATTTACGTAACGTAACGTAATATATTGGCCCACGAGATATATTTTTGTTCAGGAATTTTTTGATGTGGCTTATAGGCGGCATCAACTGAAAAGAAAAATACAAAAACAAAATATTTTGGCTTCTGGCTAAGTTGACGTGTTGAGTAATCATTGACGATTACTTATGTAAGTTAAGTCTCGACTAACTAGACTATAAGATTTTACGTTAATTTTTATTTGACTTTGATTCGATGTGACAAGAAAAAATATATGTATCTGAGATAAGCCCTTATTTTTAACATATTCGAATCAGAAAAATTCAATGCTTTAAGAAGTTAAAGAAAATGTTGGCCTAGCACTATCAGTTTTCATTATATTTCAAAATTAGTGAAAAAACTTATAACTCCCATAGTTTTCATTATTTTTCCGTTAAATTTTAAATACATATTACTTTCATCTTTGTCAATTAAAGCCTTTACTCCGATTTCGCGTTTTGTAACTTTTCATTTTGCTTTTTTTGGCCACACATCCTACATTGTGTAGGCTCCCCACCACGCACGGCTATACCAAAATTAGTTTTTTCCCTTATTATAGTAACACCTTTTTGGGATCACATTAAAGGCAAAACTTTGATAAAATTACTCGCAGATGTATTTGTGGAATATAAATCCATCGATCATTAAGTGCCGAAATTACTACGGCCTGTAATTTTGTATTCAAATGACTAAGTAGACAAGATGAACATTGAACCTCAACAATAAAATAAAATACATACTCTAAAGGCTAGTTTTCACTAAGTCATATTTTGACAACAAATTTATCTTCTTTTTTCATACCTTAAACGATTATGTTATGGACCGATAGCTAATTTATCACGACTGAAGACCTATTCTGATCAAAATCAATTGATATATCGTTTTTTAGTTCCATTTGACAAGGTGTTTTCACTTATTTGACAACAAATGCCATTGAATTTGACATAGTGAAAATCGGCCTTTATTTAAAATAGCAAATTAAATTTTTAATCACAATCACTCAGGTAAAATACGATTAACCTTTTAGTCTTTTTTATCATTAGCATGAGTCAATATTTTATCTTCATAATCCATTAGTATATGAATAGCACAGTAGTCAATTTGGCTGATGATTTTCAGCTGCTAAGTGTAACGAAAAAAATATTCAACAAACGTAATTACAGAAAAAAATCAATGAGAGTAGCTGAAAAGTGGCTTTTCAACTCAAAATCAGTGCTCACTCCCTCCATGTAGTGATAAAAAAGGCATGCTCAATTGAATACAAAATGAGTGAAAGAGTGGTAAAAGAGTGCCAGAAAGAGCTTAAATATTAAAATGATCTTTAATTGAACTACACACTGTTAAGAGCATTTGCTGATCGAGCCAGTGCGCTCATCGAGTGAGCTTTTTGCAGTGGAATAAAAGGGAGTATGTGTATCAGCTGCTAATGAGTGTCTTACTCTTACAAAAAAACAAAAAAAAAAAACGGTTGAAGATTTCAGCAGTTTAAATATGAACACAAAAATACTCCGCTGTGATCATTTACTTTTAAAAAATTTACATCGATATATAACAAAATATATATTAGTATGCATTGTAGATGCTTTGATGCTTTCTTTGTTATAGAACAAATTGGTTGCTTTCCAAATCATCAGTCTACTACATACATATTTCTCATTAGTCTGCTATTCTCAGCTGTTCAATGTTTTTCATACCAGCTGTTGCACTTGTCTACCTCGCTTGCCTCTTATACTACTTTTGTGTAATTTTTTCTACACGTCTTTCTTGTTTCCCATTTAGCAGTTCAAATTTGAGCTGAGACAAAAAAAAACTGCTCCATATGAAAAAGAGCACTTTTCATCTCTTCGATGAGTACGCTCTGAGCTCGTACGCATAGTCATTTGAGTGAGTGAAATTTCCCTCACGTTTATTTGGCCTAAAAGTATAACTCAGCTCAGTTGATGCTTTCAGCACAAACGTTTATTTCTAAAGAGCATTGAGTACTGATTGCTATGTTCTATTTCGAACTAAGAGACTGATCGTCTCGCCACTCAAATTATTTGTGCGCTGCTCCGCTGCTTTTTTGCTTTATTTTTTTAAGTGCTCTTTTCGCTGCCGCTGTTTTCCTACTCAATTAGCATGTCGGTTCTGGAAACGTGACTTAATTGTCAGGAGCACGATCACGACTCCCACAATAAGTAGATACGCGCAAATATATGGCCATACATACATAAGTAGGAACATAAAAGTACTAGTGCACTCAATGACATATGTACATCAGGGATGAAAAATGGAAATTTCAGATTGTACCTAATATCATAAAGNCATAGGCTCAATTCGGAACAGTAGATACGAGTAAAACTTTTAAAAGTGAGATAATGATAAAAAAGTAGCTAAACAAATTGAAAAAAGGCTCAGATAGCGTTTAGGTACTTGTCTAAGAGCAAAAACTTGTTTATCTTATTGACAAAGTTCTATGTACGAAATAATGATATATGGGTATATATACGTAGTTAAATACATATGTACGTATGTATATGTATGTACATAACATGTAGTATCTACATACATGGGATGTAAATTTTTTCGCTTTTTACGATCCCGGGATTTTCAGGATGTTGTTATCATATTTAGATATTCATTACATTTCAACAACTTAAAACGAAAAAATTGCTTTTATATTGTTTGAGAAGCTCTCCTGCCATAAAAAAAAAAAACGAAAACGAAACTTCAAGTATACAATTTTAACAGGACACTTTCAATACTTACCTGTCCTTAAGCACCAAAAAATTGAATCCTTTTGAATTTTACAGAATTTCCTCTTTAATTTAATACCCATCTACTCTAAGCACATTTCTCTGAATTTTTTAAATCGTAAATACACTCAATACAAACTACATTTGGTCCATGGATTCGCGAATACCTATATTGATTTTTGGGTGTAAAATTTATTATTGCACGGTGTTATATGTATAATGAGCTAGACATTTATAAAAAAAATATTAATTATTAAATAAAAAAAAAATATATATAGCCCATACTGGTCAAGAAAAGGAATTTCTAGTATTGCCATCAGTGCAAATTATAAATCCCGAAAATACCAGGATTATTTGCCAAGAAGCCCGAGTTTTGCGGGACCTAAAAAGGCCGGGATCCCGGGACTAACTATGCTAGTAGATACACATAAGTAACAATAAAACTGACTATATGCTGTTAACAAATAGGCCTAAGGAAGAGCGTTCTTCCACTGTGCGAACACTTGCGCCCATCAGCATATGTTTGTATGTATATTTGCATGCATCTCCGAAATCGAGCAATGGGCCTTCGAAGTTCGAAATTAGACCTTTGGCAAAAAATTAGTTTTAATTACTGTATGTAAACAACTAAAAAAGTAAAAACATAGGCTTTGTGCGACTTTTGCTTTTATTTAAACCATATATAACTTTCTTTGTGCAAACTTGTATTACAGATGATATAGGGGGTCAAAGGTCGGAACTTCGAAAAAATTTTTGACTGATTTTTAAAGAATTGGTGGCACCTGTAGTATAAGTCTGCACACAAAAAAAGTTATATACCTAAGAGCAAAAGGTAGTCCGTCTATATTTTTTGACATTTTTAGTTATATACATACAATAATTAAAAATAATTTTTTTACCAAAGGTCCCATTTCGAGCTTCAAAGGTTTAGTCCAATACCCAGAAAAAAGTTGATTTGGCCGTATAGTGTTTTTGCTTCGTTTATTTTTCTGATTATTTTCAGTTTGCTGTATTTTCAACAGCATTTGCTATTTTTTGCAATTTTTTCTTTTTTGCTCCTCTTCTTATAGGCCTTTCAGTAACATGGACGTGGTATCGTTTATCTTGCATATTATTTTGTATTTTTTCATTTTTTTTTGTTTATTTTTTTGGTGTTTTCGTGCTCACTACATTTTGACTTTTTTAATTATTTTTATTCGCTTTTGTTTTCCATACTTGTTTACTTTGTTTGCTTCACAGCTGGTTTGACTGGTTTCTTCAAGTCTTTTTGGAGTGTTGGCTTCATCAACGGACCACAAATATACATACATACATATGTATGTATGATATAAGTTTGTGTATTTATTACATTCGGTGTTCATCATTAGTGATGTTCAGATACCATTAAAGTATCGATACCTACTCAAATGAGTGTACTCAAATCGCTATTTCGATACAACTTATATGAGTGAACCGAATGTATCGATAATTTTTCAACATTTTGTAAGCAAAAAAACCAAAGTAATTTCCAGGCGTTATATGTGACATACCTCTTGCGACACCTGAGTAGAAGATCAACCTCTCTCAGCAGCCAGTTCGAACATGCCCTATCGCAGAAAACTTTTCAAGAACACCCTATTTCAGTATTCGGTTCAAAAACACCCTTTCTCAGCTGCCGACTCAAAACGCCCTATCTCAAATATTATCAATATATTTTCAGTTGAGGTATCGATATGTATATATGTATGTTCATTAAAAACACTAGGAGTAATACGATTCCTTAGCCAAAAATTTAACCTTCGAAAAGTTCCCACAAAACTTTACGACTACAAAGCATGGCTTGAACTTCGTTGTGGTATCACTAACTTTGTAAAAAATATATCCACACTTTAGGTTTTGTCGGTGCCATTGCTTAGAGCAGTGATTCCCAAAGTGGTGCAGGTGGAGCCCCAGGGGTCCACGAGAAACTCAACCACGGTCTACGTTGGCGTAAAAAAATATCGGGGTTCCGATAATACACTGCTCCAAAAAAATAACGAAAAAAAAACAAATTTTTCGGTTGTTTTTGGTCAAGCGGTATTTCGTTAAAAAATGGTCGTATTGAAGCTCTAAAAATCTTATATTTCTTGACTAAAAATTTGTAAGAGCAACGGTTCTCATGTAATCCTGACAGACAGTGTAAAAAAATAATTTTGCAAATTTTTTGGTTTCTTTTTTGTCCACGAGATGGCAAAAAATGGTTTTATTTAGGCAGGCGTATGGATCGGACAGCCTCCTTATTTAGCTTAAGCTTCATATTTTTGAAACCTTCCTTAATTTTCTTGAGTATTGTATAGTGCTATTGAGGCACTGTTGCATTTTCAGCCACTTTGTGTCTGCATACGTGGGGACGCCTTAAAGGCCACCTGCAGACTAAAAAGAAACGTATGTTGATATAACGCTGAGTGGGGCGAGGCGGAAATTGCTGGCGGCAGAGATTTGACCATTTTGCTTTACTCTGAGTGTGAAAATTTCCATCGCTACATCTAATCTTCACATTTTTTGACGAACTTTGGGAAAATGTTTGATATATAGCACCAAGGGGTCCACCAAAACCAGAAAAATTTTAGAAGGGGTCTACAAGAACAAAAAGTTTGGGAACCTCTGGCTTAGAGCAATTATTTTTCATAAAAATGAAGTAATTATTTTCCGTAGAAAAAATATGGCCGACAAGATATGGATGTTTCGCAAATCGATTCGATATAGGTACTTTTCTTTCGATACCAAGTACGATACATACTCGTATTTTTACTTGTATCCGAACATTCCTATTTAACATGCCAACATATGTACATATTGTCGCTACCATGTCAAACTATCGAATGTGAAAATGCGCCTTTTCAAGAAGAGCAAAGAAACTGTTGTCAAAAATGTTGTTGCCATTAGGAAAAAGTGTGGGCTACGACACTTTGTTAAAACCAGTATCCTTAGGTATGAAACGATACCATGCAGGTTTCGTTACCTTTACTTGGCAGTAGTATTGTAAGAAAGTATCGATACCCGAAAAATATCGGTTCTTTTTTTGGCGTGAAACCAGAATGAAAGGAAGTTTTTGAAAAGTTTTAAACCCATATTTTTGCAGTTCGTACTTCAAGGAATATATTTCCTTTGACGCAAGAAGAAGAAAAAGCATTTCATTTTAAATTGTTTTCATTTTTTTTTTAATTTATTACAAGCTGTTTTTTGGTAAAAAAGACCAAAAAATCTAAAATTTTGCTTTTGAAAGTCATTTTAAAGGTCTAATTAAATGAAAAGTTACATTGACTTCAAGACAGACCTTCAAAAGCAAAATCTTTTGATGCAGCGCGCAATGAACATTAAACAAATTTTGTTTCTGCGACCATGGAAATGGATTCCCTGATGCAAGAACAGCAAAAATATCTGTTAAAAAAGCTCTTTGCATAGTGGTTTCAGCAAAAAAATTAACATCTTTAATATTTGAAGGTCGCTGTCGTTTAAACAGCCCTAAAGCACGGGCGATTCATATTAGTGGAAATAAAATGTCGAAAGAAAATTCGCCTTTTTTCGATATCTACTCAGTACTTGCTGCAGAAGTATCGATACCAAAATTACTTGGTATCGAACGAAAAGTATCGAGTATGCACTTGTATTTATATGCACATCTTCTCCTCTTGCTCCCAGCACCACCTTCGCTATGCGATGAATTTATGATCAGTCGATTGATCTTTTGCCTTCTTTACTTTGCCTTTGCTGTCGCACACCCAGTAGATAATTTCAGGAGTTAAAAGCCCTTCCGAAAGGCCTTCCTGCGAGTCAGGAGGCATCCCACTTTACATTCCTTGCTCCTTTCTTTTTTGTATGGAGTAGCACAAATTAACAGGCTTCTTATTTCGCTACCCGTAGAAGGCCTTCCAAAGGACTTTTATAGGATATCTATACTTCGCAAGGCCTTTTGGAAGAGTTCTCTTAAAGTTTTCTCCTCAATTTATAAAAAGCATATATCTTTGAAGTATATGTTTAAGGTTTATATCAAATATGGGTTATTGCAACTAAAAATGTTTATTGAAATTCATTTGTCATGCTATATAATATAAATTTATGTATTCTAGGAGGCATGCAAGGAAGAACTTTTTTCAGCCCTTGTTGGGTACGCCTCTTAGAATGGCTTCATTTAAGAAGGCCTATCTAAATTATCTTCTGGGTATTCAATGCTTTTTTTTTTGTCGCACACTACATACTTACCACAAATGTAGATGGAGGCCGGCTTTACTCACTCGCTCACTCAACGGCTACCGAATTACCCACAACCGGCTCTTCAAAAGGCAAAAAGTATGCATTAACACACACGAATGTATTTGCATATATATACATACATATATCCAAAAGTTGGGGCCATGTAGGACATACCGAACAAATAATTTTTAAGCAAGAAATACAACCGACTTCAATGGTGGTATACAAATTTAGGTAATTTCTGATCGTAACTAAACCAAATTGGTAAGAGACACTACTTTGCCGATAAAAAGTAATAATCGAAAACGATTCACAAAACAAACAAAAAAATAATCCGATTAATTGATAACCTTCCCTTACTATTTTGAAGTTAGTTTAAATCAAATATCTAGTTTTGTTTTAATTTAACAAGGTGAAACAGAGAGTGTAAGTAAGCAGCATTAGTTGAAGATTTTAGAGATCAACTTAAATTCTTTAAGAACCGTTTGAGAAGTGCTAGGCGAAAGCAAATAACTAGAAGCTTCAAAACGTATTATTGCATATCTTTGGCGGCGCTATTTACACAGCTGACAAGGAGTTGAGTATAGCAGTAAGTAGATAGTAAGCAATTAGTAGTGGTAGTGGTAGTACAGAAAAAACTTCCACGATCTACCCAAATTAACCTTCTTTTAAGTAAATGACACATATGATTGAGAAAAGCTTATTCAATTTTGTGTTGCAATTTACGTTTTTGTAAAGGAAAAAGGCACCAATCAGCTGTTTATTAACATAATTTATCAGAATAACAAATTAATTTAATTTAGGGGATACATTTTTTTAATTGGAAATTTATTACGAAGAAGTGCATAGAAAGAAACTTACAATGAAAAATTTTAATCTGGGAAACGGGGCTTACGCCCTCCACCTCCACACACAGCCCGTACCTGCGTACGTCCATGGACATTTCGCTATTATTTTTCTCTTTTGCTGTATTTCTACTAGGCATTAAATGGCAAAAATTGTAATGACATAGCTGGGAATTAAAAAAATATTCGTATTATTACCTTTACAAATAATTACTAAATTCATTTTCACGCAGCGGTTTTTAAATGCCTCCAACTTTTTGTCATTTGAATGTCCAGTGGAAGTTTCGCATCAGGGCTTGGCTGTCGATGGAAAAATTCGGTTGATTTAACGCGAAAGAAGTTGCAATAGTCTTACAGAAAAATACTTGCATCTTTAGTTAAACTGCGTACTAAGAAGTACGTTGTTATGACTCTTCTACCTAACCCTAGCCCACAATCGAATGAATATAGTCGTTCCGGAGATCCCAAAATTTTTTTCAATCCAAACATTTCTGTATAACATTTTAACGTCAAGTTTTTTTTTATAAATGAACAACAGTGAGAGGGGAGACCAGTATCTTTGCATGTATTTGTATACAAAAATATTTATTGGACTAATAAGAAATATTTATTGGTTGTAAGCCACACAGAGTCCGCAAAAACTGCCAGAGCATTGAATTGCCATCAAATTATAACTTAAGAAAGTTTTATCATGTGGCAATTGGGAAGTGCATAAAAGAAAAAAAAAATTTTTGCACATGCATCAGTGCATAGCATACATTTAGGCGCTTAGTTTTAGTAGTCGCGCATAAAAAATAAATATGAATCCGTAGTATATTATATCTTGGGTTAATGTAAATTTTCAAACAGTGCATGCCACTACTTCCTTTTCTTTCCAGTATTTAAGTTCTTACTAATTTTTTTCCGCTCGTTCATTTCATTTCCTGCTGGGCAATGCGAGCATATCTAATTTAATTTTTCTCCTTCTTTTCTCGTTTCTCGCTCTGCTTTTGCTTCAAGTGCTTTATTTTTCTTGGCTACGTTTCACGTTCATACGCACACATTTTCTTTTTCTACATTACGCCTGGTTTTCTGTTTTCAAGTCTCTTGCTCAAATTGATCTTTACGATCTCAAGCGTTTTTTTTTTTGTTTCTTTATTTTATTCTTTATTCTTTTTTTCTTTTAGTTTTATATAGTGCTCTTTTCATTTCGCTTTTTTGGCTTGTTTTAAGCGCTAGTTTTCTCATTTTCCGCTGGTTTGTTTTTCTGAAATTTGCAGACCGCTGCCCCACGGTTGTTTAGCCTCTCCTCACATAGATCTTTTGTGCATGAACACACACTTTTATGTACAGAAATATGTATGTAGCGTACTATATATATGTATTTGTATATGTATGTAGATCGTTTGTCTAGCCTGCGTCTCGGCTGTTGGGTGAATAGTGATCTCGTTCGCTGCATGGGACAAACGTAAGGCGAGTTTTTTTTTTCATTTGACTCGTAGTTTTTTATACCTTTTCTATATCTGTGTCAACCGGTGATTGCCTCAGTGAGTGTAGGTATTGTTTGTGTACCTATGTTCTTGTTTTGGTTCGCCGCTGACAGTGGAATCAAATGATATTAAATGTTTATGAAGTTGTGTTTGACTTTGATTTTGTAGTTGTTGGTGTCCTATTTGCTTAGCTTTCCTTACGTGTCATTTTGTATATTTGTTTTACACTTGTTCAACATTTTCTTGGGCTTTTTCCTTGCTGTTAGCTCCTATAAAACTTCATGTGCCCCTTATAAAATACCTTATTTTATTTTTGTTGTTTTTTTTTTTTTTTTGTAAAATTTTCGGCTTGACGTCAATTTCGTGATTACTTTCAGACATTAAGATCGCCATTGTTGATTACTTGGCTCATCGCTTAGGCTAACGATCGTATGCACAAGCTGATATACGAATATGCATGTTCATATAACGGGTGATTTTTTAAGAGCTTGATAATTTTTTTTTTAAAAAAAACGCATAAAATTTGCAAAATCTCATCGGTTCTTTATTTGAAACGTTAGATTGGTCCATGACATTTACTTTTTGAAGATAATTTCATTTAAATGTTGACCGCGGCTGCGTCTTAGGTGGTCCATTCGGAAAGTCCAATTTTGGNTATAGTGAACAACAAGAAATGCTCTTGGGGTACCAAGACATGCCATAAATAATCACATTCGCTTACATACTTATATATATACATATATGTACCCCTAGAACCTGCATGCTTACCACTGTATCTTCTGTATATTTAACCTGTTATCTATGCTGTTTGCTCTTTTCAATGCTTCGATGTTCTTCATCGATCTGTCCGCTCTGCTTTCTAGCTGTTGTTGGCCAGAGCGCTGTAGGCTTGCCGTAACTAATGTCGCCTTTCAACCTTTTGTCGTTTTCCATCACTCGTTTTGTTTTAATAAGTTTTTTCGTTTTTGATTTTATTATTCTTTCTGATTTTTTGATATATTATACATTGGGGTATCGCCTCGCTTGTTGTTGTTTTCAGTACGTCCCAAACTATTGGGCAATCATTTCGCATATTATGTGTGATGAATTGCCGTAAAATATATCCTATCACGGATTATTTTTTTGGTTTCGAATTAAAGCTAAAACTATGCTCATCTACGTGTGTATGTGTGTCCACCACTTAGCGATTGTTGAAGTTTTAAAAGCAATTCGTTCTGCCGTATTGATTTAATTTCATCATAACGAGTTGTGAAAGTTGTAATTTGTCTGATTAGTGGAAATTTTCTAGAACAGAATTTTTATGATGAAGCAGAAAACTCTTTAAGCTTTTTAGCTACCTACTTCTAGCTTTTTTTCATGTTAAAAAGGTTACAAAAACGGTCAATGGGTCTAGAAGGTGAGTTTTGAAGAAGGGCTACAGCACGCGGTGCATCGTACAGTTTCATAAGTAAAAACACTATCAGCTGATTGCCAAATCAGCCTACGATCTTCACTAGCAACTAGAACCAAAGCTTGTGTTCTAATCGATTCCAATGAGGGACGCTAATGTTCGTGAAGTGGGGTGGGGATCGAAGCACGGTGGTTTCGACTTGCTCATGGCAGATCCGGATGGCCACTTTCCCAGCTTTGTTTATAAAAATATTTCAGACTTGTCTTAATGAGGGCATTTTTTCCAAAACCTAGTCTTAATAACAAAGCAATCTGGGGAAATTCCTTGAAAAGTTATTTCCAAAGTTTTATGACGATCTAAGAACAGAGAATCTTTCTGTTTGGCTTCAGAAAATCTCTTTCAATAACTGATGCCGCTAAATCCATGGCTGACATAACCAGAAAAGCCATCGAAGAGAAAAGGTGGTGCGGAGGAATACTATGTTGTTGTACCGTTTAATGTGAAAAACGCATTTAACACGGCGAGTTGGCAGCACATAGTCGAAACCCTTATCAAAATGGAAGCCCAGAATTACAAAATCAGAATCATTAGGTGCTATTTCTCTGAACAAAAGCTGAAGAACCAGAGCGACGGAGGCATACAGCGTATCCACGGGGGTTGGGGTACATACGGGTGATTTTTTAAGAGCTTGATACCTTTTTTTTTAAAAAAAATACTATGCCAGCATAGTAGTACTCATGAGAGTTCCATCTTCACGGGCGTCATCTAAGAAAAAACCTACGCTTATCTACTTTACAATAAGTATATACGATAGATATGTATGCCAACACACCAAATTTCCAAGTCAGGTGACTTACGGTTTCGAAGTTTATAATAATAGATTGGCGCTTACACATAGTTAGTGTTTGGCCAGAGCTTCTCCTCCGATTTGTGGCGTGCGCCTTGATGTTGTCACACAAAGCGGAGGGACCTACAGTTTTACGCCGACTCCGAACGGCGATTGTATTTTTATGAGAAGCCCGAAGGACGACTGCTGTTAAGAAAAAAACTTTTTCTATTTTTTTTTGCGATGTTGCTTTCACCAGGGCTTGAACCCAGGCCTTGCGGAGCGGAAGCGCGCACTGCTTACCACTACACCACAGAGGCCGACGAAGTTACAGCTGATAAAAAATTTCACGCCTATGGGAGGTGCCACGCCCCGTTGTCGAATCCCAATTTTTTCTCCCTATTATAGGCCCAGGTGTCATAGCAATACTCTGTCAAAATTTCGTTCGATTCTGTCCGCCCGTTTAGGCTGCAACCTGGCACATACATACATACATACATACTTCCACATATTTTAAAATTTTTTTAAATCGAAAAACCTTCCACACAGAAGGTCCAAAAAAGGACTTTTTAACGAATAGAAAACGGTTCCATTTTCTGCCTATTTCGCTATTTTATTTTGCCTTTTTATAGGTTTTTAGGTCCTAAAAATCCGTTCCCTTATTATAATATTATTCACATTAACGAATAAGCTGCCATCTCTTCCAATATTTCTTGTTGACTCGCCTTCGTATCACAAGTGTCTCGTTTCGAACCAAAGACAATGGAAAAGGTACTGATAGCTTTCAAAAAAATATTTGCTTCCTGCTTTCGGAAATTCGCCACTTTATAAAGTCCAATGGTTTCATCGTCAAACCATTACGCAGTGGTTAATATTTTTTTAATGAAACGAAATGTGCTTCAGTCCATTAGACACTTGAGAATTGGCGAAACATATCTGCAAGTACTACTTAAATTAGATTAAATTAAATTCATTATGTATGCTGAGGCATCTTTTGTTTTTCTATGCTAATTGCTACTATTTTAGCATAAATTACGCATTCGCATACATTATTTGCATTTCCGCTGCGGGCTGACTGCCCAACCAGCTGAGGGTAGACACTTGCCAGTTGAAAGAGCGCCTTGCACTTGTATGCTTCCAGTACTACTAAGTACATAAGTATACATAAGTTTACATAAGTACATACGTCTTTAGCGACCCTTAGAAGTGCCAACTGTTGGCTGTTTTGTACCCACAATGTGTCAGTGATAACTTGTCGGACGCTTGTTGTGCATAGCCCGCATCTTTAGTTGAACATTTTCATATAATTGCGTCACTGTATGGCAGACTTCCAAAACGTCAATTGCGTTGCATACATACATACGTACAAAGTTTAATGTTCTATAACGACGGCCTACAATTGGTTGACAATGTAGTATAGTTTTTCAAAACGCATCCGAAACGCATCAGCAAAAAAAGTTGATGCTTCCTTTGTTTTTGGTTACCATTGGTATTTTAGAAATGGAAAATCCCGAAATGGTGATCATTGTTTTATTAAATATTCAAAATATGTCAGTTTAAATACTGCTGTAGAACACTATCCAAATATTGTATTGGTACGTTTTGGAACTCAGGCTATTTTAACAACGCCTAAGCAAACACTAGCTATCTATTGCTGAAGCTTTTTACTTTCCCGTCTGCGTGTATTTGCCTCGCCTCTTTGAATAGTACAACTAATTTTACACTTTTGCATGCAAATTAATTGCTTGGAAGTAGTGTATAAAAGAACAACAATTTATTAAGCTGAATAAATAAGTAGTACGCCTGTAAATATGGCTGTCTATTTGTAAGCACTTGCACATTAACTAGGCAGGCAATGGAGCAAATCTGCTTGAGCATGCAGCTCACGTTCCAAGTTGGTAGCTGCTGGCTGGCAGCTGATGTCTTTCCTTTAAATATTTTATATACATACATATGTATGTATTAGGGATGTTAATCCCGGAATTCCGGCCTCTTTTAAGTGCCGAAAATCTCGGGATTATTTTCCAAGAACACCGCGATTTTCGGGATTTGTAATTTGCAATGGTGGCAATAATATTTAATATTTAATATTTTTTTATAAAAATGTCTAGCTAATTAACGCATTTTCTTCCACACAAAGTAATTTCGACGATTTGTTTATATGGAAGAAAACGCCCAGCTTCGTTTAAAAAATTCCCGAAAGTCAACGGTATTTTGTATCCTACTTTAATTTAATGGGCTATGAAACTGTGTACCGCAAATTTTTCTAAAAATGCTGAGTAAGAAGTTTGGAATTTTGGAAATTTTTTTTGTATTTTTATTTTTGTACAAATTTTGAAAAGCGCATTTAAATCCAATTAATTATATGTAAACTGAGGAAGAATTTTATCAAAAATATTTAACATTAAATAAACAAAAGAAATATTGACTAAACTGTTTGAAATAAGGCGTTTCTTTTATTTCTGCCAGTAGTATTATGAACTTCTTTCAACCACGCAACACATATGTTGACTAAAGTTTTTTTGCATCGTGCGTTTTTCGACATGTTTTAAGTTACTTTATCAGACATGTACACGCCAAAGTATTGATAAATGCGTATAAATTTAATTACTGTCTTTTGTTTTGTTACTAATGAAATATTTTTCAACTTGTATAATAAAGTAGATTCCAAACCCATTTATTTATTATTTTATTATATAGTAGGATAGCTTCTCAAACTATATTGATGCAATTTTTTCATGTTAAGTTGTTGGAAAATAATGAATATCTAAATCCCGGGATCCCGGGATTGTATGAACATCTCTAATATGTATGCATGTACATTAGAGTGCATCACACTACTTACAAAGAAATCTCTACTATTAGTTTCCATCGTAATTATAAGGTCTATTATATTCTAAGTAAGACTAACGCCAAAATATTTCGGAAAAAGATTCAGATTTACATACGTGAGCTAGACCTAATTGAAAATACCTCGAAAAATCGCACTATTTTCATTTGATAGAATGTTCAAACATTTTTAAAAGCATGATCTGAGGTGATTAAAAAAACAAAAATGAACTGCATAATTTATTTTTTTAAATCGGTCCACGTAAATAATAATAATTTACCGAAATATAATAAATTTTACACTTGCTATTCTGGTGGAGAACTCGCGACTTTTTTGGTGCAGCACCCTAATATATATAGGTACACAAAAACCCTCCACTTAGCAATAAGCAGCTGTATTTGCGTTGTTGACAACCTGCGCCTGCGTATAATTGCTCGTTCGTACAGCCTTTGAATGGCGTGGACACCCGCATCCTGCATAAAATACTTAGATACGTACACACACACACACTTATATGCTTAAATACTTATTTAAGTATACACTTGTGTCCGCTGTCATCTAATTTTCTACAATTTGCCGTATTTATGTCGAATTATTTGTTTTTGACGTAAATTAGTAGCAAAAAGCAGTCAATTACTTAGTTACTTGAGTTCTACTAATGAAATTCACCTCGAAGCTTTTCCACTGTTTACCCGTTGCTTTATGAGTACATACACTGTTATTTAGGCACAATCTTCTTACATAAAGTACCCATCCATATACAAACATATAGATATACAATTTCCTGGTTGCAACTGTGTCCGTCCTGCTAAAAGCATCCCACACTTCTCTGCAGTAAGCAATTGCTTTTGCTTTCTCTTGTGGCTATTTTGTGTTTGTTGAGGCGTGTTAATTCTCCACTTTGTTTGTTTGCTTAAATTATTGTGGAATTAATTAGATTTTCTCCTGTTTTCTCCTTTGACAGCTGACCGGACATGATTGCCCACTAATACCCCACACTACTAAATACTATTTCATCCATACAGAGGAAAGTTCATACGTAATAACGTTTTATTAATTAGTTGGCAGTAATTATGGTGGACCTTTTGCGAGATGGGAAAGATTTCATAAGATTGATTGGTTGATTTTGTTTACTGTATACTATGTATGTATGTATGTAGCATGTTTGTTTAAGTTTGAACAATATTGGCAACGAAATGTACTTGTTAATTCTTTGATGCATTTTTTATTTAATCATTTTTACGCAATAACGATTTTTAGCAAACTTTTCGATTATTTCCTCCTGAATCATCTCGCAGTTTTCGAGGTAAAGAGTTTTCTATGGACGCTCATGTGGTATAGTCCAGTAAGCCTTTCTTCTCCTGTTGTACTTCACATTCGCCGTTTTGCATGGAAAAGCACTTAAAATACATTTATTAATCGCTGGTAGAAATTCGTTTTCTTCTTTGAATAGATCTACAACTTCAACAACTTTCAAATCTTCGTACACATTTCTTTTCGTCCATAAATGGTACCAAAGAATGAGTTCATTGCCCATAGCTATCAATCAAATTTCAATAGAACATTTAATCGAATAAAATGGGTGAAATTAAGGCGAATTTAGACAAGATGGTGTTGTTATATCAGCTGATTTCTTCGCGTTACATGTATTTTGTTTTTGCTTTTACTGATTTGTCAGCACAACCATCAAAAGCAGAAACAAAATGCAAAAAACGTGGTAGAGAAATTTCTTGTCCTAGACGGGCTGTAATCATATGAGATATTTTAATTAACTCCGAAGTGACAACTTCCAATCAGGTATATTTTCTTCATTTGATTCGCGGTAAAAATTGATCACATATTTTAGGGTAGAAATAGTATTTCCTATTTCTGGAACCTCGTTTAGGTCATTCACTATAAGATTTAATGGAAAAGGAAGTGTTTTTCTGGTTGGGTTTTTCCATCCTGTTCATCACAGAATGGTAAGAGAAACTCAAATCGGTGTTTCAGTCAATTCTGTATCAACTCAATGCTTAACGCTGTGCTTACTTCAGGCCTTATTTGGAAACCGAGAGCATACGCATTACGAATTCGTATACGTATACAATTTAGTATTATTTATTTGTTGATTTTTAAAAATTTCTCTTTCGTTTTAAAGCTGTTGGGGGGAAGCGGGCTTTTATATTTTTTATATTTTTGTCTCTACACTGGAAACGAAATGACGCAACTCCCTAAAGTACCAAAAAGCAATAACAAAATACTCCCGATTTTTACTTATATGCGTTAGCTACCACCTTACATATATGAATCCGCCTTGGGTGCTGCAGATTCAACAAATATTTTAGCCACTTTTCATTGAAGATAAATTTTGTGATAACTTCGCTTTATGGCAAAAATTGTTATCCATTAGATTTTAAGCCTAACATTTTGTATCTATGTCAGTGCTAGAACTTGCACTAGGCGTGTTCCTAGATATCGAGGTTGCCTTCAACGAGGTTCTCCCGCTGTAACTCGCCTTGGTGTGGATCACGCTCTCGTAGAGTTTGTTCATCGCCTTTCATTCAGCAGAACTATATAATGGGAGATGAGGGAGGTAATCGTAACAAAATACGGAAACCGTGGCACCCCGCAAAGCAGAGTTCTCTCCCCATTCCTTTGGAATGAATTGTGAATAATCTGCTGTCAACCCAAGTTCTATGTAATTTAGTTCAAGGCGTCTTATTCATCGTGGATACCAGGTCCAAGGAAGCAGGCCTGAATATCAATCCGGCGAAAACGGTCATGGTTATTATTATTATTTTTTTTTTCAAAGAAAACTTTAACTTAACTTAAATGAGCTGGCAAAGAGTTAAGTCAATCATATTGTATGGGTGCCAATCTATAAAGACATCTGTGTTGTATGAACTAGCAAGGAAAGCTGCTTTACTCTCTACAGCTCTACTACTCTCTAGCGCTCGTAACGCGGGCATTTCGCTACCTTCTTGCAAATTCTGGCGAGAGTATAACTTTATCGAACGGGAAAATAAAAGATGGTCTGTGGAGCCCATGCGTAGGATAGCAAGATATAGCTGGCCTGAGTTGGATAAGCGTATATCTCGCCCACACCTCTGCTTACAGGAGATCTCACCGGGCAATACCTGATGGGAGCACATGCTATTAAAATGGGTAAGCTGTCAAAAGATTATTGGTACAGCTGCCGTGATGTGGAGGAAATCGAAAGCGTGAAGCCTCTATCCTGCTTTGAAACTCGTTCCTCCACTATTTTCTTGAACGTCTGGCTGAACTGAACTTAGCCCGTATCTGCGATTTTGTACGCTTCATCAGAACTACAAATTGGTTATATTTTTAAGGTGAAAGCAGGAACGCAAGGATGCTCTTGTATGGCACGATGCATCCATGGTGGCCTAAGTGTGCCCTTTTCCTACTGCTTCTTTCGCATCGTCGTCTCCATTGCTGGCAGTGCTGTAGCACAGAGTGTAAAAGTGATCCCGCCATAATTTAAGTTTGTTTGTCGTTTAAGTTTCTTATGAAAGTTTTGGGCATTAATTATATAGTGATCAGCAAAATGAGGTTCCTCTACTTGGATGTACCTCGTTTTTGAAGAGTGTTCTCGCTTTTCGATCAAGGGGCAGTCATGTAGCTTAATGGCTTTTCTAACATTGTTTCGGCCCCCAACGATCGTTCAGCCTCAGTCCGTTATCGAACGGTTTGTCTTTGAGGCTGAACTTACCGGCCGTGGAGCCAAGGATTCCTTCCTTGACCGCGCTGGCGTTGATACTTATCGCCAAGCACCAATTTAATATCGATGCGGGGAAGCGTTCATAAGTACTCTCTAAGCGCTGATAGAAAACACTTCTGATCACCTCGTCTCACTCTTACCGCGCAAACGAACGAGATGTTGAAGAATGCAGATTGAGGCGAGAACTCGTTCAACGGGGTAAACGGAGTCTCTCTCCCACCAAAATTCCAACGCCGAATTCGCGCTCCCTTACATGACAGTGTTAGTGAACGTCGGGTATCCCTTTCTATTTTCGCTTTGTCAGATCTATCGCATTTTTTCGGAAAACATAGGCTATAAATTATTTTTGATCGTTTTTTTCTAATCGTTGGCATTTTTTCGAGTCTACATAATTACATTTTCTTAAGCCGTATACTCAAATAAGTTAAGGTTCAAGCTCAATTCACTTCAAGGCCCTTCAATGGTCGTCTATTCAGTTTCATTCTCATCAAAAGCTTACAGACTCAAAGGCGCTGCTTCTATATTCCTGCCTTCAATCGGTATAAATATGTTGCCAATGTCACCAAAAAAGAAAATGCACTAAAGCCATTTCTTGTGAACAAAGTCACATAAGTAAACGCCTCCTTTCCTTTCGGGTCATAAAACTTATGAGCAATTATTTGACTTCCTGTGGTTTTCAGAATTCATAAATTTCTATTTAACAAAAATGCTTGCCGCAAATGTTTGTTTTCCGCACCACAATGGCAGCAAATAATTAACTGCCGCTGTGACGCTGCGTAGCTTCATAGAAAACATAGAAATGGCAAAACTCGGAAGTGCGTTTGCTTGGAAGGCATTTTATGCACAAATCTCACGGTAAAGCGGAACGCATGCATCAAAGGTATACACGAAGGCAAAGGCACTTCCCAGGAAATAATCCCTGCAGAAAAAAATTATCAATTAATAAAAAATAACCCACTTGCCTATATTTCTATAAAGTATATAACTTGTAGTTAGCTACAAAAATCTAACTGGAAACTAGTTGTTCCTATTTAAATATCCCGTACTTCGCAAATACTTTTTCGAATTGAGGACAAATAAAAGGAATATCGAAATTCCATATTATCATTTTGAAGTTATGTTTGCCAGGGTTCAGGGTTCGAATATGGGACCACCTACAGCAGAATATGTAAACAAATATGAGATGTAATAAAATAAATAAAGTAAATGAAAATAAAAAATAAATAAATAAATAAAAATATTTTGTTCTTCCTATTGGTATTTTATTTCCAAAAGTAGTTACTTACAAGTTACTTACATCAAATGCAGAGGTAAGCAGACTTGACTGCATCTAGTGCAGAGGTAACCAACCTTGACTATTTCGCGGCCATCGCCATCGGAATATAGTTAGCTTTTGTCAAAGAAAATATACAGATAATAAGTGACTTTTAGCTCCTTCCTAATCAACTTAAAGTTAGCTTATAGTTAGATACATTTCCTGCAGGGATACATTTGTGTGTATGTGTGTGTGTGCAATCGGAATTACTTGGTAGATGACGCAGCATTCCAGTTCCTATTTGCAAGCAAAATCATACCCTCTTTCTCTCAAAAGGTGAGCTATTCCGACCCATTTGCTGGCTGCCGCGGCGGATGCATAGCTGCATGGCATGCGTGCGTCCCAGGCGCTTTGTTTTAATTACTTACATCCGGAGCGGAATGTGCGCTTGTTTGGCTTTTACTCATCGCAAGCGAACGCCGACGTTCTTTCGCGTTTTGTCTTTTGTTTGCTTTTTCAGCAGTAAGACTGCATGGTGTGCAAAAAATCTGCGCACTCTCAAGCAGTGTTGCCGCCGCTCAAAGAACTTTCTAACCAAGATTGAACGAAAAAGTTACCAAATGTAAGGAAAACTTACCAACTTTTTTACTAGATTAACAATTCAGGTCATCACTAATTCTTTTATATAATACGTATAGAAAAAGGTTACAAATCAATTTTTATTTGCATTTTTGAAAAGTAAATCCTTTTAAGGCTGAAATATGTAAATACATATTTTAGAAAATCAGACTTCCCGTACTATATGCATGTGTATGAATGTTAATATCTTCGTAAGCATTACCAGACTCTAAATGACGTTTTTAAATAAGTACATAGGTACATAGTTTCCAACTTCTTTGCAAGAATCAATGAAATACCTAATCAGTGTGAACAACCACATTGTATATATTTTGAGACTAAGACTAAACAACGAAGAATTGGACTTATTGAACTATCTTAATTAATAAAGTAAGCTAACTTAAATTAATAAAATAAGCAGTAATGGAAAAAGAATAACCAAATACCTTTTTTATTGTACATACATCGACAGGAGTCAATTAAAAACTACAGTAAATATTAAAAAATAACCAAAACGGGAAAGATCTTAACAACTTCACAGGCAAGAAAAAAATAACCAAAATTGGTTAAAAGTAACCAAAACGGCAACACTGCTCTCAAGCACATTCTAACTCATTCTCACACACTCGCACACACACACACACACACATTTATGCTACTGCGCTGCCAGCTGGGTTGGCTGATTCTTTGTTAGAATTTTCCGCTGTTTGTTTATTGTGGATTTTTCGCTTTGGCACCGCCCGCCTGCTCTCTTCCTACCTACATTCCTGTCGGCATCCGTCGATAGTATTTCAATATTTTCCAATAAACCGCAACACAAAAGCCTATTTCGCACACAATCACCCCCCTGCAGCACTTCACTTCCATACATTCGGCCAACCAATCCATTCACCATCCACCATCCTGTTCAAATCGACCAAATGCAACCTACCATTGTGTCCTTCAGTTATTGTTTGTGTATTCCTTTTTTTATGCTACAAGCCAGCGCATTGTTTGGTTTTTGTCCTATTACAATTATCCTTTTTGCCGATTGAAAACTCTTTGTTTTGCTTTGTTCGATGCTGGCGCTGAGTAGAAAAAATGCAAATAATTTTGTCGTCCCAATGGAATTTGCACACACTGTATGAGATATTTTTTCACGTCCCTACTCTACACTGAAATTTTTATTGACAAAATCTGCATGTACTCTCAAACACACAGGCAAACCCGCCTGCGCTAGGCCACACTTCAATGCCGTTATTATCCTGGTGGCCTATCTGCTGCTATCGCTTGCATCTCCTTTCGGTTTTGTGCGTAAATCCGGCTGCTTTCAAATAGATAAGAGCTTCTTGTTTTTGCATTGCTACATTGAATTCCTCGATCTGCCTTTGTGCACAACGCTTTGGTTTAATACTCACTTTTTCATTTTTCATGCTTTCTACATACATACATAGGCCGCATATTGGTTGTAGGTCCTTTCTTTTACTCTGCTTTGCTGTGGCTTTGGTGATGTTATCTGCATTCAATCAACTACGCAAGCGCCACAATTTCACTTTATTTGGTTCGTAACTGAGTCAAAGAAATGGTGCTTTTATTGCAATACTCATATATTTGAGCTCAAAGGATTCCTTTCACCTTCTCTATAACCTTTGTAGCGGTTAATAGGCTTTCGCGATGCGGTAGACTTTGAGCACATATCGAGAAAAGGAAGAACGATGACCACATGCCGAAAAATTATGTTAGTATGTATTAAAATCAGATAACATTAAATAAATTAAATATGTGCAATACTAAGTAGCGAGCTTTCGAGCTTATTCATACCGAATTTGTTATTTTTATGAACCTACCGAGAATCCTAACACAACTTCGTATTCGTGAGAAGGCAACATTTGGTGTGTTTTACGTGGAAATCGGCTACCTTTTTCTTGGCTGCACATTGATTAATAATATGAGCATTTTCTCTACAAACTTCAGAGGGGAAAGGAATACAAAAACTTGATCTAGAACCATCCGAAACCTTTGCTGGGCTTTCAATCCGGCTCAACTCGCAGCTCACCTCTATTTTAAAAGACCAACTCCGAGTAACGAAACCTACGTCTGGTTGCGCAGCTATGCTAAAAGTGTCCACGATAAAAATTACTTTGTTTCTTATTTATTTCTTTAGGCAATTCTTTGTTTCGATAAAGCTCAAAACCCGCCCTGTGTTTTCTTAAGGTATGATTTTTTAAATTCTTAAATAAACTTTAAGCAAGAACTAAGGTCTCATTCTGTGCCCAGCATACCAGATCTATAGGCATTCAAATGAGTGTTGGCGAACGCAATAGTTTTTGGCTGCTGCCTAAGCTAAACTGTGAAAGAGTTGACAAGTCTGGATCCTCCTTACTTTATTCTCAGTCCCACCACTAATACAAAGCCATTTCACGGATGTGCGTGCGTTTACATCAATTTGGCGAAACTAGAAGAAGAATACAATTCAAGGGTCAAGTATTTTCTTATCTGCCGTTGACCAGATGTGGTATTTCGCCTGCATCTGGTTTCCCTGACAGAGTTTATTGATTGAAAATGGCTTCATTTGTCTACGGAACTCTGGAGTACCAAGTTGATAATGTTTCCAAATATATGCATAGCTATTAGTAAAGCTACTGAGCTAAGCTCGTTTCAGAGCTTCTGCCGCTTCTAACCACTCCAAAGTAAAACAACTTTAAACATTTTTGGAGGTAAAGTTATTTCTTTAATAAGTAGCTCCGAGAACTAAAATAGCTGTATGATATAAGATTTCTAAGAAAACTAAATAAATATTTTCCGCTAGTATTAGATATGAGTAGTTCTTCGGGTTTTTTCCTATCCATCTGCGGCAATGGTAGCCTAGTTCAATACAAGTGCCCTCGTCTGACCATGACCTATTAACCTTTTGAATAATGTTATTTCTAATTTTCACGGGTATCCCAATCTTACCTCCGCTGTCACACGGTGGAAAATTGGCACCTTTCCTGGCTAGCTCATCGGCTCCGCAATTTCCTTCAATATCCCTATATCCTGGCACCCATATGAGACTGACGTTGAAAATGGTGATAATATCACTTAGAGATGCTAGGCATTCCTGTGCAACCTTTGATCTTAGCATTACCGCTTTTATTGATTTGATGGTCGACTGGCTATCCGAGAAGATATTATCGAAGTCTTCGTTACGGTATGTATATTAAGGTACACAGCCTTCGCTTTTATATAGTGATAACTTCTGCCTAATAAACTCTGCAGTGGTCCGGAATACGGCCGGATAATTGCAGTCCTCATTACCATACAAGTATTACATACGGTAGTGGTCTGACTACAGAAGTGTAAATTAGGTATGTAATACGGGGTGTTAATCCCCATCTCATTCCGACCGCCTGTGAGAAAGTGGTTGATTTTTAAATTTTAATGCGAATTACAAAGGGGATAGTCACGTATGATGCTATTTGACGGTAGCAAGCGAGACTTAAAAAAATTGTTTTAAAAACTGAAGTTCGAAGGATGAATCGCTGTTAATTTACAAATCTCATTAACCGCGGGTAGATAAACAAAAAAAAAAGTTTAGGGAAGCGAGTGTGACTAAATCTAAAATTATTATGTAGTCGAAAAACTAGCCATTAAAAACGATAAACAATAAAAACTAAGGCACAAAGGCCCGACAAAATCTGTGACTGCTTTTTAGAGCAGTTTATTTCATTTTAGTTAAGCTGCTTAAGTACAATCAAATTGTGATTTTTTTTCTTTCAATGACGATACTAAAGTATAATCAATACAACTTAATTTTTATTGTACTGCCCATTTTGTTATTGGATCGGTTAGTTGGCATCAGTTGGTGGCATAATCAGCTACGAAGTCCATTCATAGCGGCTGCTGTTGACCATTTTTATGGGCTAACACACACATATCGGCAACTAATAAGAATTGGTAATTAGTAATTGAGAGGCAGTCAGCCGATAGATAGGCAGGCAGGCAGACAATCAAATGAACATGGGCGGCTATGTGGCAGACAAACAGGCAGGCGAGCGGCAGGCGAGCGGGCAGGCAGGCAGTTACAGCGAACTAGGCCGCCTAACGCAAAGACATTACAATTTCCATTCAATAAAGTGGCAATTAAACCGCTTTCAATGCAGCAGCCAACACATGCGACCAAATGTGGCGGACAATGAGGCATAAATGAATGGATGTACACTAGGGTGGTCCAAACAAGTACATTCGGAATTGTGATGCTCTTAACCTCTAAGACATACCACAAAAATATATTTTTTTTGAATCAAAATATTATTAGAGGTCGTCCAAAACGTTTACAGTTTTCCATGCAATTTATATGGGAAAAACAACATTTCGTATAAATGGTATAGGATTCTTTAAAATCAATATTTTTCGATCGCTAAACTCTGGCTCTATAATAATACACAATCGTTTATTAAATTTTTTTTTATACTAACGATATTTTATTGGTACCCATATATACCATTTCTATGAAAAGTCGCTTTTTCCCCCATATAAAGTACATGGAAAACTTTGAGCGCTTTGAGCGACCTTTAAATATTTTTTGATTTCAAAATAAAAAATGGCAGTATATTTTTCGATATAGAACAATCCTAGAGGGTCAGAGCATAAAAATTCCGACTTCACTTTTTCCACATGAATTTTTGGACTACCCTAATATACACACGTACATATATACGCGTGTGTGTTATGGGTGAAAATCAATGTACAATGGTGGCCCTATGAGCCAACTCTATACCCTGACCAAGTAGGCTACCGCAAAAGCTGACTAGCTGGTTAGCAAC
Organism: Rhagoletis zephyria; assembly: GCF_001687245.7. Classification (NCBI taxonomy): domain Eukaryota; kingdom Metazoa; phylum Arthropoda; class Insecta; order Diptera; family Tephritidae; genus Rhagoletis; species Rhagoletis zephyria. The sequence continues at coordinate 227,845 of NW_016157370.1, forward strand.
GCAAGCTGAGGCAGCCAACCTATTTTAAAGCCAATCATTGGCAATGCCACAAATTGAAATATGTGGTTATTGGTTCAAATTGCATTGCCACAGCGGGCAGAAGCACCTAGCCAACGCACACACGCACGCACGTACAGTAGTGTAGTTGGAGAACGAACATTATTATGGCTTTTAATAGGGCAACATTTATAATTATCAGGCATATTGTTGCAATGGAGTGATGGAGAGGCGCTGCCTGCAGGAGGGCATAAACGACACAGGTAAACATAGGCTGAGGTATGAATTACACATGTTTATAATTCTATGCTGCTGCTGTTAAGCTATAATTTGCCAATGGTGAAATAAATGTGCATAGGTAATGATGTGGCAAGAAGTAAAAGAAGGAGACGAAGAAGAATGTGGAATATGCTTATTTAATATACACTTGCAAAGTGGGCTGGAAAGTTTTACGTGGGACTATACTGGCTATTCTATGCAAAATGCCTACATTTAATTGTTGTAATTAAACGCACAACCTACGCTTAACTTGTGTGCTTTCGGTAGCATTTACGAATTGTTTCCACTAAAATTTGGTTGGGAAAAAATTACTTGCACGCGATTTGGCTGCTTACCACCCGCTGAGCGCACATGTATGTATGTATATGAATGAGCATACATTCATTTCTATAAGTATTTTTTTGTATGTATGTAGATAGTAGAGGTTTACGCCGACAGGCTTTGCGGCGGCGGCGTGGTCAACGTCAAAAATATTCGGCGACGGCGGCGACGCCGGCGCGTCTGGAAACGCCGGCGCTACTTCTCATAAGGTAGATTTCAAAGAGCCATGAGGCTACTAATCTTATCATTTCAACTCGTCAGCGTTAGGCATTCGCCATGCCAATTATTCTATTATTATAATTCTATTTATTTCATTATTGAATTAGTTTTAAATTTAAATATTGTTACTTCCTACTTGAATTAAAATGTTGAGTGTCTGGCGCTGATTGATGGGCGAACAGAAGAAGGTCTGAGGTATATACATACATACACACACGGATCTCTATATTCTCTACAGATCCGTATGTACTATTTAAATTTAAAGAAAAAAAAATTTTTTAAAGTTTAGTTATTGGGGTAATTTATGTCGCTCTCAATAAATTTTTGCAATAGTCTTATCAACTCGAACCAGAATGGGACTTTTTGACCCACTGTTGAAAAAAATGGCTTATAGATGGTTAAAACTTCCACTAAAATATGAAGCGCCAAATTTTTCTAAGGAGAACCGAATGTAATGAAAAATAATACTAATGTTTACCATAAAGAGGGAACTTTAACCCTGTGTAGAAAACATAGCGATGCGAGGGAGCAAAACCTTCCTGGGGTTTGACCACCACTAAGGAATGCTAACGTAATTTTCACACAGCCACCTAGTACTTGTATACGTATGTGGGACCCCAGAATAAAATAACTTACGAATGTAAATATTAGCAAAAAAGTGTTTGTTTAAAATATTAAAAAAATACATAGAAAAATCAACTTGTCTTTGATTTATCTTCAATAATTGAGGAGTTAGATGCAAAGAGGCCGCTTCTATTAAAACTGCTTTCTGAGATATTGGAGCTAAAGTTTTTGATGTGTTATAAGTTTCTTGTTGTTGTAGTAGGTGTATAAAAAAGTAGTATTTCTGTAGTATAGAAAAGAATTGTCTACTGCGGAAAAAAATCGTTAGATTACCAGTATTCGACCCTAATTTAACTGTACCTATGTACATGTAAATATTTTACCTATGTTTTTTCTAAGTTATGCTATTTTTGGAAAAAATAAAGGAGATCATACTCTTGTCCAGTGGCCCAAATTATGCAAAAAAAAACTAATTTAAAAATGTAATTTTCATTTCGTAAAATTGCGTTTTTATACAAGTAATATTTAGTTCCTTCAAACGATGTATTCAATGTACATACATCATGAAAATTTTGTACAAAATTCCTTAGGCGCCGAACGCCGCCGCCGCCGCCGCCGCGCCGATATTTTCGTAACTCGGCGGCGGCGCGTGAGGAATGACAAAAAACGGCGGCGGCGGCGGCGTGGCACGGCGGCGTATACCTCTAGTAGATAGTTGCCACTTTTGCTTTCACTACTCCACTTCAACGTGCTGCACTTGAGCTGCGTCGTTACACTCACTACTGCCACATAGCCCTACCCCACCCTTCAAATCGTTCACATAGAAAAATGCTCTCCTCATTTTGCCATATTTTATCGAAATCATAAATTGTTTCTACACGCTCGTAAACGTAAGCGCCAACAACCAAAACTACAACAGCCGCTAATAGTACTTGAAGTAATTCCCTTGTGCTGTACGTAGAACCCAATTACCAAGGGCACTTGCAAGTATTCGCTTCGTTGAAATTGATGGCACAATAGCTCAATAAAATGCTCGATGAATGGCTCCACGAAATTCATCTAACAGCAGTTGGTTGTTGAATAGAATGTGTGCCCTCCACAGATGCGAAGCACCCACTATATCTTCTCCATGATGACAGTATGTGCACATAAAAATTCACTAAAATAGAGAAAACATAAAAGTGAATGCGTCGATTTTATAGTACATATAATGCATATGATGTATATATCTGTAGATACATATGTATATGTGTGTGTTTTCGAGAGCAAACGAAAGAATAGATGTCAAACTGTCAGCAAAAGACGATCATGATTATTATTTTATATGTGGCGTTGATAAGAAAGATACTTAGTACAGAGGTAAGATGTTTAGCTGCCTAAGAAACCCGACCGAGCCATGCAGTGCAATTTGAAAGAATATTTCATTGCGATTCAGCTAGAAAATTTAAAGTGCAATGTATGTATTGTAAGCTTGTTTTTTGTTTAAATCTTTAGTGGCATTCCGTAGCTGCCTCTCCTACACATTGTAATCAAGAAAGGGGCTCTAATATTTATAGCAAGGCTCATCTCAGGGGGACAAGAAGCTTATACACCCTTCCACCCTCAGGGCTATAGAACGAAAAGATGGGCTGCGCATAAGCTCATACCTCATACCTAATATGGGTACCGGAATACAGTGGAGTCATGGCCAATGAAGTGGCAGATATTCTCACCAGAAAAGGGGTTGCATAGGGATTTATAGGCCGTTAGGCGAAACTACTATATCTGGATGAAGAACGAAGCGTAACATTACTGGACAAATTCGGAAGGTAACGGACAGGCCAATTAAGAATTGTTACACTTGCCAAACATAGGAGTTTCAGCTCAGTTCGAAAATAAACTTCGTAGGTCACAAGAAGGAGCTGAGAATGGCAATTCTTGTTTTATCTAATTTGTAATTGAAAACCATATTCGTTCTTAGAATGCGTTACTTGTTTTCTATCTGAAAGAAATGTCTTTTATTTTACTTAAAATTACCTTACTTATGATTTATACCCACAATTTGGGTAAATAACCAAGTACTTGGGTAAATATTTGGGTATTCAATTTACCAATTAGGTATTTACCCTTGTGCCATCACTAGCTATATCTAACTGAGGCAGGTTTATAAATTTATATGGATAACTTTTAATAACATCTCAAATTCATCAGATTTTAAATAAAAATGTTGTCGAATTTTAGGGACTTAAAAAAAGTTTAAATTTGGTAGGGGGTCGTTACCATTTGAATTTTTTTATTATTTTTATTTTGTAAAGGGATGCCTTATGAAAAATTTTGATATTATTATTTAGGGGCCACCCTAATATACATACATATGTCAAATTTGATGATTTTTAATGTAAACCTTTTTAGTTAATTTTAGTGTGGGAAAAATTTGCATATTTTGCATTTAACGCCAAATTTTTGTATAAAAAAATTAATTATTTAAATACTTACAATCATAATTGCTAATTATCGAAAATTGCTATAGTCGCAAAAAGCTGTACGGACTTTATAATAAAAATTTTAATTTTAGCTCACACACATACAAATAACAAACTCCCAAAAAAAAAAACAAATATAAATACTTGCAACCAAAATTGGTAATTATCGAAAATTGCAATAGTCGTAAAATGCTGCGCAACAAAAATATCTATGGCCCATAAAAAAGACCCCATCCACTTGCACAAAAAGGAACAAAAACAAACTGATTTTTAGCTGAAAGCGCCGCAAGTCTTTAGGGCGCAATTAAAGCGTAAAACGTGAACAAGTTCTTAATTAGAAACAAACATTTGCAAGAAATTTACTACTTCAATGAATAACTGAATAACTGTGTGAATGAATAGCTGAAAATTTGCGGTAAATCGTAAAAAAACTGAAAAGCAAAAAAAAACCAATGATGGCGCTTGCGTTACAAAGCAAATGCCGAAAAAAAATCAAACGATTTCGGTGAATAAAATTTCACAACAAAATTAAATCAACAACTGACCACCACCACTCACGGTTGCCACTTGTTAAAAAAATAACCTACCAAAATCTGAAAAAAAACAACCAAATTTAAAAATAAATAACCAAATTTGTCATCCGCTTATCTATTATAAAAAGTAAAACTTATTACAAAAAACAAAAAATCAACAATTTGATTGAGATTGAGGCCGTTTTTTTCAATGAAATTTTTTTTGAAAAACAACTAATTTACTTGTCAATGCTATTGTGGCTTATTAATATTTAATTTTAATGTTATGGTTACGGGAAATGGGAACTCGGAAAATTCATTTATTAATTTTTGGCATTCAATTGGCAATAATACTTTTTGTAAAGAAAAAATTTGCTAATTTATAGTTGAAAAAAAACAACCTAACCAGAGAAAAACTACCAAACAACTAAATTAGAAAAAATTGAAGAAAAACAACCAAGTTTGGTTGGAAATAAGCAACAGTGGCAACCGTGCCACCACTTCCGGGCGGGCGGTACACCCTTCGCTGCGGCGACGCCAATTGTACGCAGTAAATGTTGCTTATAAATATGCGTAGCCAAAGAAGTATTTAAAAAAATGCTGTGCGGACTGTGATGAAAATCAGCGCGCCGAAATGCAAATAAAATTTTACGATGCCATTTGTCAAGTGTTGCAAATAAAGTAATGAACTGGTTGAGTGGAGTGGAGTGGAGTGGATGGGTGGTTGAATACTTAAATTTGTTGAGTAAGTACTTAGCTGTGATCAGCTATGTAGACTCCAAACACTATTTATATGTACAAGTTAATATATACACCCATAAGTCCCCCCCTATCGAAATAATTTGCATTCGAAATTTTTGATTGCACCCAGCCGCCTTTTTTATCTTGCTCGCTTATAATTTACATATATATGTAAATATGTATGTATTTATGTATGCTATTTTGTAACGTAGTAAGTATTAATATTTATACCCGAGCGCACTTGTGCACAAGGGTATATTAATTTTGTTCACATAACGGTTGTTTGTAACAGCCAAAACGAATCGAGATAGATATAGACAAATGTATACATA
>NW_016157370.1:233868-239719 GCF_001687245.7 Rhagoletis zephyria
AATTTGTACCAAACTCGGTGTGGTTATTGTGCTTGCCACATATAAGCAAAACGTTGAAAATTATTGAAATCGGACTAAAATAACGGCCGCTTCTCATATAACGGTAAATTTCAGAAATGCTTGAAACTTCAATATTTCGAAATTGAAGGACGCTAATTTACTCAAAATTGATACACCCCGGCTTACCATCTAGCGGAAGGTTTCGGAAAGGTGAAAAAACATATTTAATACTTGCGCCGGGTATTTAATGTTCGGCTCCGCCCGAACTTAGACTTTCTTACTTGTTTTTTGTTGGAATATTCGATCATTTGCCCGCCTCGATTTTATTGAATTTTTTATGATTATTGCTCATTTTTTGTCAGTATCATTAGTCAAAAATTTAATATCGCCATTTCAAATATTTACATGAATTTAAGGATAGAATCTTTGATGTGAAGCATTTAAGAGCGCAATGTTGAAGCGTATGATACCTCAGTGTGAAACTTTTACCCGAACTAAACCCCCTACTGCCCAAGTACCAATTCCCCCGGTACCGCCGACAAATATTTCGTCAGGAAGCGGTTTGAGCACTGGGCTCGCAGGTTTGTTCCTGTCGGTTGTACTCAGTCCAGGGCTACACCTAGTCAGCTTTGCAACGTCTTGCTTAAAAAGAAATACCATTTTTCTCTTATCTCTTAGATACAAATACAACTTGACATTGAGGCCTCATAGGTGCCTTTTTTGTCACTGGTATTGCATTGAGCAGGCTTGCGGTGTGGACGGCCTAGGTTCCTGTCCGCGCCCACGCTTTGGTTGGTAACAGCACGGTTTAGTTCCAATCCGCGGATATGCTACGTTTGTTTAATCACGAGTGATATGCCGCTGTCTCTTTAGGCTCCTCAGTTTCTTCAAAATTGAAGATAGTGTTTCACTGGTTGATGCTCATTCACTGGCTCCTTTCATCATGTAGTCGACTACTGACTGTGGCGTAAGCAAGCCTCCAACGGCTAGTTTCAATTGGTTTATCTACCGATTTAATCGAGTGCACTCAACGAATACGTGGTGGACGTCTTCTTCCGCGCCACTTCCGCAGTAATCCCAGTACGGGTTGTGCTCATGTTTGAATATAAACAGGTATTCCTTAAAACGGCCATGACCGCTCAAGAACTGACTCAGATCAAAATCTACTTCGCAGGATACCAGATTTGATATGCAGCGTTAGGTCAAACTTAGCTTTACTATTCCATTTGTTTTGCCTCTCCGTAGTGCTGCTTTGCCAGGCTCGACGTTGGTCTAATTGAGTTAGAGCATGCGGAGAGGATGCAAGGAGCGTCGATTCTCTCGCCAGTATACATATCTATTTGACGTCTATATGTTTCTTGGTTGTAAACTAATTTAAAACCGATAATAAAATGCTTTAATTTAGACATAAACATACATTTTAATGGAACATTAAAAAATAAAGTGAGCTTTAAAGTGACCACGTCACTTGCGAAAACGGCCCTTAAATTATTTAAGATACCGTCAGAAACGCTCTTTATCTCGCAAAAAATAAGTAAGTGCTTTAACCTCTATTTTAAAATCAAAATTTCAAATTGTGATAAATTAATTTCTCCTTAATGTCCTTGAATTTGAAGCATGAAGTGAATAGATGAGTCGAATGTTGCTCCAGCTGGTCCTCCTGTAAATTGTAAAAAATAATACATGGTGAAACTACATAATTTCATTAAACTAAATTCGAATAAAAATAATGAATAATATTTTATATGCGGACATCAATCGCTTCACAAGCGTCCCAAAATGAATTCGATATGCCATTGAAATGCAAAGCTGCGTTAAGGGGATCATAAGTAGATATAAAATTTGAAAACCAACCCCATTGCTTATGCAGTCTTGTTAAAATTTTCCGGACTAGGGTTGCTACAGTTGGCCAGAAGCATAAAAATTCTCTGAAATTTGTATTCTACCTATTACAGGGTCAAATATTTTTAATAAAAGATAAAATAATAATAAAATTTTGGGGTATTCAATTTTTTCCAAAAACCTTTTCTTTATAAAATAAAAATCTTAAAAGTTCTCTTTCTTACATAAAATTATTCGCATTTTCTTTAAAATATATATCATTTTTTTAATATATTTTCAGTTTTAGTACATTTTCAAAATTTTTGGAATACATTTTTAGCCTTTCGATTATAAGTTTTGCATTATTTTATATTTTTTTATTTTTAAATAATAAAAACCAAACAAGTTTCTAACTCAAAAAATCAGGCGATTTCCCAGAAAATCGTGTAATTTTTGGAAAAACGGGTTTTTCTTTGTCTATGAAGGGTTAAAAACAGATAAAAGAAAAATATTTTGGTCCTGAAGAATACATCCTTAGATAAATTTGTTTTATGTTTTTTTTTGCAGGGCTATTCTGAACCTTGCCGAACATTTTGTATCCGATTTACAAGAACTGAAAAGGAACTTTAGTTACCGGTAAAAAAGTTTTTGTTACCAGCCCAGAATAGTCCGTTTTTTTTTCAAATTTCTTAATTTTTAAGGGATAAAGATTTGTTTTTTAAATATGCATATGGCCAGTGTAAGGAAAGTCTTAAGCACGAATATATATTTAAGTTGCAAACGTTTAAAAATCGATAATTACATAATAATACCACAGTATACCGAAAGTTTGAGCCCACAGCGGTCGTCCCACATTAAAAGTTTACGCTTAACAAAACCTACTTTAATTGTGTAGGTATGTATATGCAAGTATGTATGTATGTACATTTCATCCCTAGCACCCCAAAAATGTCAAATGCGTGCCCTTGAAATGCAAATAGCTTTTAATGCAAAGGCCTCCAGCTGTCGGTAGAAAATTAAGCAGCAAGTGAGCACAAAAAGTGACTACATAAGTAAGTAATTCTCCCCTGCATGTGGTAGCTGATGATTTTTTTTCTTCTTCAACGAGTGACCTTGAAAATCGATGGCTATATTAAATTCAATGCCAAGGGCTAGTCTGTACAGAAGTGCCAACGTACCTATATTTATGTATTTATTTTACTCGTACATTGGAATACATACATACACTTTTACACATATGATACATATTTATGTATGTACATAAGTGCGCACATCACTTTATGCTTTTAGGAGGAAACACCCTTTGTTAAAACACTTTTACTTTCCAACAGCGAGAGAATTATGACAGACTCTTGCAGTTGCTAGCAGCAATCGATAGATTAACTTCATGCAGCTCTACTTATGTATTTATGTATTTTTACATATGTACAGACAATCATACTTGTATAAGGGTTCTAAATGCGGACACGTAGGCCAGGGTTTCCCAAAGTGGGTGCAAGAAAATTTTTTAAACTTTCCATACACAACGCAACGGTTTGATCAAACTTCAACATGGCGGCCAGAAAATCAAAAAAAAATTATTTTTATTAAAATCACCTTCAGCAGCTCATTTCGCTCTTAAGCATTGTTCCCAAGTACGTTTTGTCAACGAAAAATTGAATCAGAAAAATTGCTAAAACCTTACCACAACCATTTTCGGTTTTTTCGTAGATCTAATCCGCGTTTCATCCACTTTACTTCCCGTTTTCGGATTAATTTTCGGATTTTTTGCTGGCTGGGTTTCGTGACAAGCGCAGCAGCTTCGCGCACGTGTATATTTTACTTATTCTTTGGAACACACTGAACACACTGCTGTTGGCAAGATTGCATTAAAAATACAAGTGACTTTTACTTTTACATTTCTATGTGAGATTGCATTTTCAACAAATTGTAAGCATTGTAAACAAATAATTTATAAGCAAAAAACAAAACCGTCTTAAATTCTCATATACAAATTTAAGATTATGGGTTACCTCTTCATGATCCAATGATCGGATTTAAACCAAATTAGAATGAGACCGCCTGTGAGGTAACACCTTTCCTCTAAAATTATAGTAATCGGTTAACCTGGTCCAAAGTTATGCGGTCACATACATAAAAAAAAAAAAATATTACTAAAAAAAATATTCTGACGAAGTGATAACCTTCTACGTTTTGTGAAGTCAGCGTCAAATGATCTAAGGGTAAAATTGTCAAAGCTCCCAGTAAACTTATAGGAAATAATGAAATCATCAAAACAATTTCAATCCTCACATTAAAGTTAAAGGAGCATAAACTTTGCATTGTAGAGGTGCCGCGAAATTTTTTTAGCATAACAAGGGTGCCGCGGTGAATAAAGTTTGGGATCCCCTGACGTAGGCTATGCAGGCCTGTGGACGTTCATGGTAAAACCAAATTATATGAATTAGTCATGTGAAACAATTTCGAGTGAATTCGATCAAGAATTTTTGTTTGGCCAGAGGTAGAATTACACTCGAGGGCACACTGCATGTAGGAAAGTATACATTGGATTTTGTGCTTAGCTATATACTAAAAAAAAAAGCACATGTATGTATTAGGGATGTTGAGAATGTGGAGTTTTAGACATCCGCGGATGCTAATGTGGATGCGAATATCTAACAGTTAACATCCGCGGATGCAGATGCGAATGCGGATGTCAAGTATTTTTAAGAAACAATTAGAATCTAGCATAATGGCGAGATCGTTGTTCAAACAGCGGGTACAAGCCAAACCAGATATGCCAAGTTTTTCTAAAGTGTTTTAAAAAGAATTCTTCATTCTCATTCCTTTGGCTCTTTCAGAATTTGGGGAATCTGTAACTTTATCAGCGTTTTTCGATTTCAGTTTTTGTAATTCATTTTTAAAACTTTATTCTGCGAAAATTCTGTTTTCAAAGTCGTGGCTGCCAGTCGAATCGGATGAGAATCGGATGAGAAAAAGCAGCCCGTTTTTTATGAGTACTTGAATTTCAGATAGTAACGTAATTCTTATCTAATTAAAGGTCAGACCTATAACTTTTTAGTTATTTGAGCATCGAGCTTACTCATTGACTTTAAATAGCAGAGGGGCAGTTTAACCACGGAAGTTTTTAGCCAAGGATCCAATGCACGATCCAGAAAATAAAGGTCGCGCCATTCGCGGACCGGTAACCCTCTCTTCGTCGATTTGACAGCATCCACCCAATCGCTGACGTCATAATATACTTTTGTTTACATTCACTGTTGCCAACTTGATGCTTTTCGCACCAAATTTATTGAGTATTCAAAATGCGAAAATTTTTGAGTTTGGTGGTTGGTGCGTTTTTGGTGCTTTTGTTTTTAGTTTGAAGGCACCAAATTAGGAAATCTTAAAAATTGAAGCAAAATTTATAGCAATCGTAAGTGTGGTAAGCAACTTTTCAAAAATTTTAACAAAATCGTGGCACAGTGACATAAGCGACAACCAAATATGTGGCAGCACCTTCAATCATGCCAGAAGAAATCGACCGTCGTGCAAGAAACATTGATTTTTATTAATTTGAATCGCAATCCTTACAATAAAATTATGTATGTATATAAAGTCCATAAAATATACCAATAACAAGTAAGAAAGTCTAAGTTCGGGCGGAGCCGAACATTATATACCCGGCGCAGGTACTAAGTATATGATTTTCACCTTTGCGAAAGCTACCGCTACATGGTAAGCCAGTGTGTATCAATTTTGAGAAAATTAGCGTCCTTAATTTCGAAATATTGAAGTTTCAAGCATTTCTGAAATTTGTCGTTATATGAAAAGTGGTCGTAATTTGAATCTGATTCCAATAAGTTTCAACGTTTTGCTTCTATGTGGCAAGCACAATAATCATACCGAGTTTGGTACAAATTCGTAGAACGGTTACCGAGATACATATATGTGATCATAAGTGGGCGGTGCCACGCCCATTTTCCAAAATTTTATCATAAACGTATTTCTTGGTAAAGAATTGTTGCAAGCATCAATTTTGAGTAAATTA
>NW_016157370.1:239757-259759 GCF_001687245.7 Rhagoletis zephyria
CCAACAACTGTGCCAAGTTTGGAAGAAATTGGTTAGCGGTTACAAAGATAGTACACATGTATCCATAAGTGGGCGTGGCTACGCCCATTTTCCAAAAATTTATAATATTCATGTTTTCCGTCTGAAACTCATTGTAAGTATCAATTTTGAGTGAATTATCTTCAGTAGTTACTAAAATATCGCAGTTTTCGTATTTCTTAAAATTACCGTTATATGGGAGGTAGGCGTGGTTATTATCCGATTTCGCCCATTTTCAATACCATCCGTCCCACGCCCAAAAGAAGTTCACGTACCAAGTTTCGTTAAGATATCTCAATTTTTACTCGAGTTATCGTGTGCACAGACGGACGGACGGACGGACGGACAGACAGTCACCGCTTAATCGATTTCTCTTTTCATTCTGATCATTTATGTATACATTTGTCTATATCTATCTCGATTCGTTTTGCCTGTTACAAACAACCGTTATGTGAACAAAGTTATAATACCCTTGTGCACAAGTGCGCTCGGGTATAAAAATTTGGTACGTACGTCAAACGAAAAGTAGAAATGGGAACTTGTATGATTGCCCAATGATAGCTCGATTATATAACTTGAGAAATAATATGTTTGATATGTTTAAAGATATCTTTATCAAAGTTGATATATATGACATTTGACCAGTTTTGTTACACAAATACTCCCACGACCACAGGCAAAAATATCGGCTACAATTTGTCACTTTGTTTGATACGTTTTATTGGCGCACTTGCACAACATTGGCAAAAGCTCCGCATTGATTATTGCGAATGCGAAAGCGGTTGCGAATGTTTAAATTAATGCGGAAGCTCCGCGGTTGTGAATGCGAATGCGAATATTCGCAACAACCCTGGTATGTATATATAAATGCACATGTGTGTACATAAGGGTGGTCCTAAATGAATAACGTCCGAATGGTAATGTTCTCACCCCCTAGTATTGTTCTATATCGAAAAAGACACACCACTATTTTTTTTTGAAATCAAAAAATATTAAGAGGTCGCTCAAAGTTTTCCATGTATTTTTATCTGGGAAAAAAAAAACTTTTCGTAGAAATAATATAGAATTTTTGGAAATGAATTTTTTTCGATCGAAAAGCTGTGGCTCTCTTCAGGAGACTTTCAGTAAAAATACCCTATTTTTTATTTAACCATTTTGTAATACTAACGTTTTTTTGTTGGTCCCCCCATTGCATTTTGCGGGGTTTTTGGCGGACCTTTAAATTATAGTTGCGATGAAAAAATTGTTAGATAAACAATTGTGTATCATTATTGGGAATCTCCTGCAGAGCGACAGAGTTTTTCGATACAAAAATATTGATTTTTAAGAATTCTATACCATTTCTACGATAAGTGGGTTTTTCTCCCTATAAAATACATGGAAAACTTTTGGCGCTTTGAACGTCCTCTAAATCTAAATATCTTTTGAAATGAAAAAATAGAAGTATATTTTTCGGTATGGAACAATCCTAAGGGGCTGAGAGCATAAAAATTCCTACCTTACCTTTTCACATGCATTTTTAGACCACCCTAATGCACATGCATATGTATGTTAATAATAATAATAATAATAATAATAATAATAATAATAACACTATGCGACAGTCAAAATCGGGATGGGATGAAACCAACGGGAAATGTTATATCGGTCAAAAACAAGTTATACGTGTCCCGGCGTTTCGCTGGGTCACGTCTAGGAATCGAGATATATATATAACTATCATATAGGGGAAATTGTCACCTTTGGTGGTCTTTNTTCCCTGGTAGTTTGAACCCTGCCCGATCACTGACCCCTGCCATTTGTCTCACAGTGTAGTAGAGCGTCTCCTCCGATATGTGGCGAGCGCCTTGATGTTGTCACACAAAGGGGAGGGACCTACAGTTTTACGCCGACTCCGAACGGCGATTGTATTTTTATGAGAAGCTGTTTTTCATGGCAGAAATACACTCGGAGGTTTGCCATTGCCTGCCGAGGGACGACCGCTGTTAAGAAAAAACCTTTTTCTATATTTTTGCGATGTTGCTTTGACCAGGGCTTGAACCCAGGTGCTGATGAGTGAAAGCGCGCACTGCTTACCACCACACCACAGCGGCCGACCTACCACATTACCCTCCAATTTTTGAAGTAGGCCTTTTTTAGGTCCTTTTAAATATTTTTCAATATTTGCTACAGATCTCAAAAAAAAAACAGAAAAAAAACAGAAAAAAAACTATATCAAAATACCCGAAGTTCCAAGTACCTCTAACACACAAGGGTTAAAGAAATATCTTTAGCAGAAAATTTTGTTATCATCTAGTTCATTAGATAATAAGTATGTCATTTAAATGCAATTAAACACTTTTCTGTTATAAGTAATGTGAAGTTGAGTCATTCACGGATCCACAGTTTTCAGGGGCCCGGTTTTTCCGACAGTTAATTTGTAAGAAAACTATTTTGCTAAATTGATAAATTTGATCAAAAAAATGTTTTTTTTTAGTGGCTGAGGAACCTTGCACATATTTATTACTGAGCCCGGATTTTTTTCTTAGCCGTCCTGCATCTCTTTAATAATTAACTCATCCTATGAATTTTTTTCACAGTGTAGGCCTAAAAGCGAAAGTGTTCTTTCAAGGGCAGGAAATGAGTGAAAATGGAAGGGCATATTTGCAAGCTCATGCCAAAATCATAAAATCACTTTGATTGCTGTGACAGCCGCTTCGTATTGAAATATGAAGTTTGATATCTGCTTCGGTGGCACCATGACAACTGAGACAACATCGCTGCAGGGCAAAAGTACAACCATATGACGATAACAAACAAAACTAGCTACATAAATGTGTAATTAAATCAGCAACAAGGGTTGATGGCAACAATAATAGCAACAAAAACGCAATCGACGCCCCCGAATGATAAGCAAGGAAGGGAATCTAAAGCCGATTTGCACAGATAGGTTGGCTATTTATAGATGTGGCACCGATCTGTTGTTATGACCAAATCACTCGTTGCCAACGTACATATGTATGTATGTATGCATATAGGAGTACATGAATTGTAGGTAATAATGATGAGTCTGATGAGCGTTGCATGCCACTTCCTGCACTTCCGATTTATAGGCAATCAAAAAATGTGAAAATGTACCTATCCACAAATGTACAGTAGCCAAAATATAAATAGAGACGCGACATTTTACTAAGTTTTAACTATTTTTCTTTTGTTTATTTATTTTTATTTTTTTTGTGAAAGTATAACTCATGATAAAAACATAACAAGGTAAAACCATTGAGAGGCAGTCTGACGTTTGCCAACAATATAATTTTAAAATCAAAACTCAAACTCACACACACATTCTCATTTTCAATCTCAAACAACAACAATTGTGAACAATTTAATTTTTTTATTTTCAATTTTATATGATTTTAAAATGTTGGCAAACGTCAGAAAAAAATCATGGCCGACGAAATGAGAGAATGAATTTACCTTGTAATGTTTTTATCATGGTACAACTCGTTCCTACAAGAGTCGGAATTTGAAATTTCGGAAAAAAATTGGGAAAATTTGATAAAGTTTCAACAACATTTCGATCTTTTTAATTAATGTTTGCACTTTTGTAACCCATTTAATTTAAGTATTCAATTAAAAGTAAGCTATCAATTACTCTTGATTTTTGGCTATTCTCTATTTCATTTGAAGGTCTTGCTAATTTTCTGCATATAAAAACAATTTTCGAACATAGATACTTTCTATGGAAAAAAATTCGTAACAGCGTCAAAAAAAAATGCCAAAAAACAACGTTGTTTTGTAGTAACTTCAAACTTACATACCAAAAAAAGTTTTAAAATTTGTTGCAATTTCGTTGAAATTTGTCGCATTTTCCTAATTTGATATTCGGACTTACATACAAGGTTTTTGTTACCTATAGTTTCATAACAAATTAAATAAACAAAACAAAAATAGGCTAAACTTGTAAAAATATCGCATCCCTATTAATTTTTTCGCCACCGTATCTTGCTGCCACCCTTTAGCTATGCGATGAAAATTGATATTCGCAAGGTCCTTGAAGGCATACATACACGCATATATGTACATACATACACGCACATATGTACATACATACATGAATGCGTGGCTAGTAGTGTTGCCAGAATTTTTTCAGCAATCCAGCAAAATGGGCAAAAAAGAGTTAAAAACAGCCAAATAAATTTTTTTCAGGCTAAAAAAAGCTAAAAAAGTAAAGGCAATTATTCAAATATTTTATTAGCTTTTTCACAAAAACAGCAAAATAGGTATCTACACATTTCTTACATCCAATAACAAATGAAGGATTATTTGCGTAATACAAAAAATATGGAAGTTTCAATAAACAACTTTTTGATTAAAAAATCATATATTTGAGAATTGCTCAATCGGGGAAAAATTCTGGCGGAGGCCGCTCTTCCGTATTGCCTGCCTCGATAATGCAGGCATATCAACATTCTTGAAATATGTATTGAATAGTAAATGTTAATTATTAAATTCAATAATTTATAACTTTATACCTTTTCATATTTCTTTAGTTTTGCAAATGTTTATCGCTTTTTACAGTTTTGTGAATATTAATTGTTTATTCGTACAATATTTTTTATTTGGATTTATCTAGATTTAGAAAAAAAATCTAGAAAGAGCTAAAAGATTTTCAGAAAAAAACTAAAAAAAAAGCTAGTAGCTAAATTGGAATTTTCTAGCTAAACAGCGAGAAAAACAGCTAAATCTAGCTGGGAAATAACTCAAATGGCAATACTGGTGGCTAGTATGCTCCTGAGCGCCGTCAAATCAACCATTCGCCACGTCATCGCCCATAAAGCAACGCCGACAATAGCGACGACAAGGACCGAGAAGACGATATGTACATATGTAGGTACAATTTGAGCGTATGCAATTTACTGCCTGCCACACGGGCATTTCCGCCGCAATGCCACATGATGCACGCACGCATCAACCCAGCCAAATACATATACAGTGACTCATAAAAGTATTTTGCATTGATTGTTTTCGATATTAGAAATGGTTTTCATAGTAAATTTTTCAATAATTGTTTCTTTTTTTTTGATTGTTTTAATATAGCTCATTATAAAACCAAACCCATGTATGTCAATATTTTAAACTTTCTAGAAAAATGTTCATCAAAATTTTAATCTTTTAACCAGAAATTTTATGAGTATGCAGTTTTATAAATTGGACTATCATTTTTTTATAGCCCATTCAATTTTACTAATATTAAGTGCAAGTTTGAAGTTGCAAAAAAAATCAATTTATTTGTGTATTTTTTTTTTTTTTGCTGACGGTCAGCATCATTTTCTTCGATACAAAAGATTCGTAAAAAAAAATCGTTACAAATAAACGGAATTTTTTAGTAACCTCAAACTTGCACTACAATTAAATGGGCTATAATAAAACTGCATACTCCAATTTGAGGTATATTTTTTAATTTAAATAAAAAAAATATATCCGTGAAAAACATTTTGACAACCGGAAAAATTCAAAGCAAAATACATACATACTTCTGTGAGTAACTGTACATACATATGTACGGACAAATATAATATGCATAAGCATGTAAATATATATGTATGCAAGTAGGTGCATAGGTAGTCGAGTGTGACTGCATTTCCACATGCGGTATATATGTACATAGCAACTGTCAAAGCCAGCGCGCAACGAGCAATCAAACAGACAGAGAAACAGAAATATTCATAGAGCACGAAGCCACCGCCGCTGCCGCTACAGCAAACACACGCGATAAATCATAACAAAGCGGCATCATTGAAGCGACCAAGGCGACCAAAGCAGCAAGGCAGGAAGCAAATGGAAAAAATCACTGCCTCCCTGCTGTCTTTCCAAGCAGTTGGCAATAAGATTGCTTACCAAACAAGTGATTGACTTCATGTTGAATGAGTGAATGAGTGTGTGAGCGTGTGAATGAATGAGTCATTCAGTTACACATTCGTTTACATTAGATGCAAGGCCGCCAACATACATACGTATGTAAATACTTATGCACATATGTAGTACTAGTTCATTCATTCTAAGCGCATAATTTTCCCATTTCCCCCCCCCCCCCAATGTCAATTGGCATGTGTTACATACACTCATACATACATACGTATTCTTTATGCACATTTAAGGTATTATCTCCGCTCGGCCATCACTCACAACACACATCACTTTCAGCTGCAACATTTAGCGCAACATGCCACACGCATCTGTTCTCACAATGACTCCGCTTGTTTTGTGCGCAACCTGGAATTTCTAAGGTCAGCGCAAAACTTTTTTAATTGCATGTATAACTGGCTGTTTTACAGCGGAAATTTCCGTTTTTTTTCGTCAATTTGGCGGATATTCCATATGAAAAATTCTAATTGTTGACTTTTGAAAAGCGGAAATCAGAAATTCCTATGGGAGTTTCCGAAAACTAGGTGCTATTTGCTAAACATGTACTTTGTTTTGGATTATTTGGCCAACTCCAGGATTTTCAAGCGAAAAATCACATGACGCTGGGAAAAGGAGATTAGAAATTTGATGATTACTTTTAAGAGCGAGCCTTGGACAGGAAAAGCCAGCCAATTGGGATTAGTAGCAAATATACATTTTAGCAGTGATTACGCAGACATATTTAATAATAAGAAATTTATTTTTTTTTTTGAGTGAACAAATGTTTCACATGAACTCAACGCATTATAGTCAGACACAGCCCTTAGTACCTAATGAAGGCCACTCTTATCCTGAACACAAAAAATTACTAGATGCCGATTGAGATTCTAGCTTGGATGCCTTCAGTTCCTTCACTAGAGTTTCCCGCGGGTTTTTCCGTCCACAAATAGCATAGATGTTTAAGCTGAACAACTTAGGTCTACTCTTTGCGTTCAATTAACAAAAAAAAAGTGAAGAAACTAAGAAATACTTATGGCAACGATTCGTCAATTCCGGACTGTATTGTCAAGGCAAACAAGTAGTGCCTCCATCGTTACATTTCATTTAAGATGTTGGTACATCTCATTCAGTCAAATCTGCTTGCCATAAGTTAGATGAGTGCAAAATTGATGGTTCCACTTTTTTTCATTACTGGGTTTTCCAGGCCCGAGACATTCAAATTTGTTCGTAGGGGTTACTTAGTCACAGTAGGCGCTGTATTTGAATTTGTTTATCGTTCCTTCGTTTCGTGTACTTGCCATTTGAAATGCGCAAAGAACTACATATAAACCTTTTACTCCCTCTCTATTGAACCCTCAAACTCATTGCATTTTGTCTGCTTCATAAGAACGTGGGTAGAGTTGGATTTTTGTTTGTCGGACGGGAAGTTTACTTCTCAGTTCTCTTAACGATCTAAAGAAGTATTTGCTGTCAATATAGATTCCCTGTTGGGTTTGCAGGACGACGTTGTTATTGTGGTTAATGCTGGTTCCTACGTGCCTCTTCCTTTCTTATCTGCCGGTAGCAAGTAGTTTTGGAAGCGTCTTTACTTTCAACGCCATTCTTTAATCCCTTCTTCTACAGCATCAGATTAAAGGAATCATACGAAAGTGAATCACCTTGTCTGAAACCTCGTTTAGTATCAAACAGCTCGGAGAGGTACTTTCGAAATTATGACGGAGCTGGTGGTATTGCTCCAAATATCAGCCACATCAGTTTTGCGGGGATACCAAATTCAGACATCGCGGCGTATAGGCAACTGCTTTTAGTACTGTCGAAAGTGGCTTTGATGTCGACAAATAGATGGTGAGTGTTGATCCTTTTCTCGCGGATCTTTTCCAAGATTAGGCGTAAGGTGACTACATTGATAAGGCCCAATCAGTTCATTGACGGTGGGCTTCAGTATTTCACACAATTCGGTCGAGAAGACCTTGTAACCTATGCTTAGAAGGCTGATGCCTTGGTAGTTGGCGCGTATCCAGCAGCTTTGTTCTTTTCCAACCTTTACCCACACTGACATTAAATCTTTGTCTACCGCGTAAAAAACTAGCATCACATACCATTCGGGTCCATTGGACCCCTATGCAAGTAATAATGTGGGGTTCAAAGTATTCAGGCTGGTAGCTACCACTAGATTTACAATAGCAATATCAATTAATAAAAAAAAATTAACATGATTAAAAATGTATAGACTACATGAAAACAAGCAAGGCCGGTAGAAAGGGGGGGGTTAAAGTCGCCAAGCACGATTTTAGTTTCCTGTGCACTGCTCGTAAATAACTCAAGTAAATATTAGATATTTGAAAGAGTCTGACCGATACAACTGTTCGCAAAAGCGCCTTATGAGTCATCCGGGAAGTCGTTCTATAAAAGGTTCAATATTAAGTAAGCCTTTTGCAGGATTTATCTCCCAAAAAAAACTTGTTTGCCATTTTTTTACCACAGAACCGCCAGTGTGCAATTTTAATCCAACTAAACCTGTTAACATCATGGACCGTTCCCCTCCCGGTACTACCAACAAATATCTAAGCCAGATTCAGTCCTTTAGAGGTTTCTTAAGTTTGGAACCATCCCTTGTCTGACGTTCTTTCAGCCGCTTTCATCTCAATCGTATCAGAATTCTCTACATACAATTTTTCATTTGCTTCTATCACGTGGTCTACTAAGTGCTTTGGTTTTGGGTCCTGCGCAAACACACAACGAATGCAGTTTCTATCGAAAGCCAAGCAGTGGAAAAGGCATGCTCGACGTCTTCAATGCACAAAGAGCCAGAAGGCACTCAAAAACGACCAAAACTCATTCTAAAACTATATTCTAAATAGCCTTCGCTTAAAATAGTTCTAAATTTTTTATTGAGTCAGGCGTTAATTCTTATGAATTGTTCTCGTTGTCGCTTAGCAGTACTCTTGTGTATTATTAAAAAATCAAAACATGAAATCTATTCTGCATTAAAAGTACTTTAAAATAAATTTACAAAATTTTGCACATTTTGAAATTTTTTCATTGTGTTAATTTTCTTCATTGACGATGTAACCACGTGTGCGATTTTCGTTCGATCTTTCATAACTGTGTTTATCACTACCTATGGATAATTAATTCCACGTTTTTAGTTTTCCAAGTTGCTGAGATAAGTTCGGAGCGGATGAGATAACTGACGATTAATCCACACTTTAATTTTATGTTTTATTTTAAATCTGAAATTTAAAATTGTTTTTTTTTCTTCTGAGAGAAGCATTCAACCACCTTAATTTATGAAAATAAAGAAAAAGAAAACCAAATAAGATACAAAAAAAATACAATTCGTAATTGCTAAAGAAATAAAACATTTAAAAATCAAAGGAAAAATGGAAAGTACAAAATAAAGTGAAGCCTGAATTCGTAGTTGGTAAAATATAAAAATATATTAAAAAACAAAAGTAAACAAGAATACAAAAAAAAACATAAAAAAGCGAAGTCTAAAGTCGTATTAAAAATATAAAATACCTATATATAAAAAATAACAAATGCAAAATATAAAACAAATAATATAGTGAAGTCTACATTCGTAATTGGTAAAAAAAATTATCAATTTAGAAAAAAAACATAAAAATAAATAGAAAATAACAAAAAATTAAAAGAGTGGATTATAGGTTCGTAGTGTAGCCTCCTCCTGGGGGGCTCGGAAACTACTTTTATTGTAGGCTGACTACCGGCGTATCTTTTAAGCCAGCCGTATCGGATTTGCCTATTCAAAATTTTGAAATCTTCTATCAAATTCGTGATCAGTGAGCCCAAAAATCGTAGAGTATCAAGTTTCAAACCAATCCGATTACTTTTCACAAAATTGTCCGCCATATTGGATCCGGCATTTTGAATTTTTAAAATCTAACTTCAGATTCGTAATCACAGGCCCCGAGAGCCCCCTGTAGTAAGCTTTAATCCACTCCGATAAGATTTTAAATATTGGCCACTTTTTTATCGTTTGCTGGCCCATAGTGTAATGGTGTTATCTCCACATCTCCAAAGTGGTGGTATGGGGGTATCACACGAATCCAATGCTATTCGATGCTACATTGCTAATCATTTCTTTCCGTGTAGAGACCCAATTTCTATTCTTTTCAGACATTTATTTTTTATTTTTATATATGTACATAGATATCTGGATTCGACTGGCCTATTAGCCATAACTTTAAGGGCAAAGTTATAACAGTTTCAAAAACGCTGAGTTGGAAAAAAAACTAATTATTTAAACAGCCAATCGGCCTTTTTACTACCTACCGCTGTGTATAAGGATTTTATTTCTCAAACGAAGAAAAAAAAACAAAGAAATAACAATTATACTTCAGAGTACACCGTCGTGTGCACTCAGCCTTATCTGCGAACGCGCGCTCATTTCACTTATTTTAATTTCTTTACACTTTTTCCAGTAATATTTATGGGCCATAAAAACGTTGCAGCGATCGTTAAAATGCAACTCAAAACACAAGAACTTATTAAAAAGCAACAGCAACAACAGCAACAACACAAAGGCTGCAGCAATAAAACATTTCAAGAGAACAACAACGGCTTCCAACAAACAATCAACGAAATGTCAGTCATAAAAGCGTCGCTGTTGCTAGCGAAGCGAGGCTGTGAAATTTGTCCCCTGGCAACAGCAGTCAAAAAGCGACAGGCCGACAAGCCGCCAAGCAGAGAGCTGAAAATTGAAGGCGGCAAAGAAGCAAAACAACGAAACTTTAGCTGTGAAAATGATTTTTCGCAAATTTGAGTGGCGCGACAGTCCCAGAAGGCGGTAGAAACAAGCGCAACAATAAAAACATATCTACACATAAACAATATGGCAATGCTGGCGAGGTAAATTTGCATGTTGCATACATACATACATACATTCATACATATGCAACGTCAAGTATATATGTATATGTATGTAGAAAGCGCATAAACATGTTGCATACGCATGTTGGTGCGTGCAATATTGCGCCTGCAACGTCATACATCAATGTCAGAAAAATAGCAACAGTGGCTGGTTGTAAACAGCAACGAAAACAACAACGAAAACAACAACTGCTTGTCAGCGCTAAAGAGTCCCTGGGCGCTGCTGTCGCGCTTTGGCGCTTGCAA
Organism: Rhagoletis zephyria; assembly: GCF_001687245.7. Taxonomy (NCBI): domain Eukaryota; kingdom Metazoa; phylum Arthropoda; class Insecta; order Diptera; family Tephritidae; genus Rhagoletis; species Rhagoletis zephyria. The sequence goes on from NW_016157370.1 coordinate 250,801, forward strand.
CAATTGCGCCGGGCTAAGTTGGCAAACAACGTGGTGGCAAGCACGCCCACTGTTGCCTAGCGCCTTCACGCTGACGCTACTGTTCTTCCTCCTCCTCCTCCTCCTCCTCCTCCTCCTCCTCCTCCTCAATAGCGACTGCCATGGTGCGTGTTTGTGAGTATGGTTGCCCAGCCGCTGGCATTGTCGCCGCTAAAGTGCTGCTCAAGTGGTGTATTAAATATAATTTACGCTGTGCAACAGCAACAAACAATACATGCAACACTTGCTACACATATATGTACATGTTTGCCACACCCGCTGTAGCTGTAGCTGTAATAACTTTACTCATGCGCTCGGCCATAATGTATGCCGCCGTGGTAAGTTGCACGCACTCTTGCACATGCACTCACACATACACACATATGTATGTATGTAGATCGTAGCGCGCACTTGTGCTGCAATTACACTTAACAACGCACCAGCGCTCGACACAATGCGTTCTCGCCATTTGGTGTTTCGTTAATTTTGCATGTAATAAATAAAATTAAATATTTACATACCTACATACATACGTATGTATGTATGTGCATACAAACAACAATGCAAAGTCCCTTGCAGCACAACTATGTACATACTCCCTTCAACGCGCTAAGCCACGCACCGCTTTTTATATATACATACATAGCTGTCGCGCTTTTGTTTCGACATTCTCCCTTAAGTATGCTTCAAGTTGTCGCATTAAAGTGAACGCATTGTTTCGCTGTCACATTGGCATTTGTCGTTGTTGCTATTGTTCTCTTTTATTCTGTAGTTTGAGCCGCGTGTCGCAAATTATTTTAGCCAAGTGACAATTTGGCTGAAAAAAGTGTTGTATTGGGCGAAATTTGCCATGAAACACGTTAGTGCACCTGAAAGTATGCAATGGCATGCGGTATACATTTTCGTAGCTTCAAGAAACAAATTACATATTTTGGATTATACGGGGCGCATAAATTAAAGAGAATTACGTCTTTAACTCATTTAGTCTAAGCCACCTCCGATACAGAATAGGTTTGGTTGGGTTGGATTGGAAGCTTCGTCCATGCAGAGCACGTTAGACTCTAGGCCAGTGTTGCCAGGGCTTCCAAAATAAAATCGGCTATCTTCATACATTACAATACGATTACAATGGTGAATGTTTCAATAGGAGCGCGCATAATGAAGAGCAAACTGTGTGTGTATACACGAAAATGAAGCAGACTAAACGGTAGGTCGAGTTCTATTTGACAAACTGTTTAACTCGACACGGGTGATTCAAGCCATACCTTCAACGATACAAACACGAGCCGGAACTTATAAGCACAGGCCCGTCGAAAGGGAGGAGGAAAGGCGTGAATCGCCCTGGGCCGGGCTTTTTAAGGAGCCTGAAATATCAGAACCATAACTTGTTATTATTTTCGTACAATGTAATTGCTCCTTCGTTATTGACTTTTATCCTAAATATATTCCAATTCGTGCTGATTATTTCTCACTCTATACATATAGAAAATTATCACGTGCTTTTAAATTATTGGCGTGCAGCTCGATTGGCGCAATCTTGTATTCTATCATTCTTGGGCGACAAGTTGGTCCATGTAAATACTTGGGATAGTAAATTACACCGGGTATTATTTTATCTTTACGCGGGTTCCCGGATATAGCGATATCTATACCCGAGTACTCGGGTAGGCGCTTATCTTTATCCGAGTACCCGGTTAGGGAAAGATTTTATCTGTGTACTTGGGTAGCGTATGATTCTTGTCCGGGCCGCCGGGTAGAGGGTATTATATGTATATCCAGGTATCTGGGTAGCAGGTTACCTTAACCCTCTGATACTGACGTGACCGCATTTTCCCTATTAGACTGACGTGTAGTCTCTCAGACACCAATTTTCCAGATCGAAATATATATATAAGATATTTATTAATAAACTTTTCTACATCACAAATCAACTGAATGTATTTTAAAACAGAAAAAAGTTTAAATTAAAAAATATGAAGAAAAAAGCTCCGCTGCTCTAGGGCTCGAAATCGTATCTCTCGAATGGCACGCCAGAGCTGTGCTCAGTCGGCCATTGCGACTTTTCGAGCGAAGTGAGCTAAATAATGTACAAGTACTTTCTCTCAAAATAAATATTCACCACGAGTGTTGAATGAGAGATCTTTTTTGTATAACTTTTGTGCTAGAATAACAAAAGTCTTTCAAACTATTTTGCCATCTCACTTTCATTTGCCTTACGAAAGACTTTTTACTATCTTAGCCAGAATGGCCCTTTAAGTGTATTAGTATAGATTTAATGGATATTTTAGAAATGTCTCATTTTATTGATCGATTTGAAGCGCTCTTTATCAGACCGATGAGATTAGCAAGCTACTCTCATGTGGATTAGCTGGCCAAATGGCTAGGTGGAATACGCTCAAGATCTCATTCAAAGAATTACCGACATGTGAATGCCGTTTTAGGAGTACAAGGACCAACCGTTTATGAGACATACCCACACAACTCAACTCAATTAACACCTCTCTCCCCCTGGTCCAACGACGTCGGAGTGGCACGCTTTGTGGTCCTACCATTTTAATCCTATGTCAGTTTTTAACACCAACATACAGATACTTAAATTTTTTCAATGACTTTAAAGATTCCAGATTTCTAAATTTTATTTAAAATCTAAAGCTGACGCTTCCAGCTCAACGCACTCAATCCAAAGTCTATCGGATATTTTGATTGAATTCATTTCAGTTTTCATAATAGATTCACAATAAGCAATCTGAGTGCCAATAAGCGTAGATTTATTGAAAGGTGACAATGCCAAGGAGGAGTGGCAATGCTAGTGGGCAGCGCGGAGGAAAGGCAATTCGTCAGCAATGAATCGAACACCAGCTACTTAACACAAAATAAACACGCTAAATAAACGAAGCATCCAAGCAAATTGAAGAAGTAAAAGAAGCAAGGCGGGAGATTGTGGCAAAGGGGCGTGGAGCTCAGAAAATAACAACAGCAATGAGACAAACGCAGGAATAAATAAAAGAAGCAAAAAAATAAATATGTAAAAATAAATACATAACTTAAGAAAAAACATGAAAGCATGATGTTAAGCATTATTGCAAAACAACAACAACAATACATGCGTACATACATACATTCAATCCATTCATAAATCAAATGGGGTTAGGGTAAGGAAGGAAGGAAACCGAAGTGCACTAAGATTGGAAGCACCTCAGCTATCCTGCCGAAGGCGAACTAAGTAAGTATGACAGCAGCAGCCATAGTGGAGAAGCAATAAAATATATGCACGAAGAGGAAACGTAGAAACAGGCGGATGCGAATGCTAAGTGCCGAAGGGGGAGGTGAATGCGGAAAACAACTCCTGTTGAGCGTACCACATTGCCAACAACCAGATGCGGTGTGTCGATTAAACACACAACACAAGGACACAAAGCGATAATAATAGCAATGGCAACAACAAGCAACGCAACAAAGGACAACTGTGCCAGCAACAACATTTCGTCATTCAACCGCTCCTATTGTGCCTTACAACCATTGATGAGAGCTAAACACACACATACGTACGTACATATATATAACAATTTATCGACAGCAGCACATCCATTTGACCATGAGACCAGCTCAGCGCTCAGCAGAATTCAGGGGGGTGGAGTAAAGGCGAAAATAATGGAATTGTATAGTTGAGTGGCTGTGCGCGGCTTGAGTACTTTTTCGGTTGCCTGATTGTGTTTTGTTGTCGGAACTTCTGTTACCACTTAGTTATTTACTTCACTCACGGCTTGTCTTCATAAAAGAAATCAATTGAAAATGATCCGAAAATTTCAGAGAAAAGCTGGAAGAAGTAATAGTAGCTTCAGTAAGTAGCCTGAATGCGGAGTGCGGTATAAAATCCGTGGCAGGACATGCCAGTTACTCGAGTGCACTAAGCTCTACCACTAAAGTCTACATACATACATATCGAGCCCTAACCGCCAAAATGACATAAGCGACATCTTTTTGATGCAGAAACGCCACCTACATATATGCTCTAGGAACTTTTCTGCATCAAAAAGAAAATTTTGAAGAAAATGTCGCTTACGTCTTTTTGGCGGTTAGGCTTCGATATTTAGGAGGCAAACAGGTAACGGCCGAAGTGAAACAGAAAAGCGACAGTTTTACAAGTTTTGATTTTACTTTTGTTTGTTTAAGGTTTATAATTTTTTTTACAAAAGTATAGCTCATTGTCTAAAAGACCATATAAATCCGAGTTTCAAACTTTGTGCAAAAATTAAAAAAAAATCTCGAGAGAAAAACTTTTAAATTTTAGTACATGGAATAAAGCGCTGGACTGATCTTTTTTTCGATATAAACTCTTTTGAAAATTTCCACATCAAGTACCTCATGTCGCCGTTGCTATTTTTCCCTACATCTCGATCCTATTAATACTTATTATATTTTCTGTTTTGGAGTACAAAGAGAAGACTAATATGTAAATAATAAACTATCCAAAAACTGAGATCTACCACACCATTTTTGAAATCTACTACATTTTTTTTTTTAGATTCCACCACACAGAACTCCTTTGAAGTCCGATCACTGCCGACATCGGCATAAATCATAAAAAATAAAATAGGCTTAAAGAGCTCTATAAAGTGACGTTCTTATACGAATAAATAATTAATGTGATGACAATGATAGGGTGAATATTTAGATGAAGAACAGAATGATGATATGAGTAAAGGAAAAGATGAAGTTAGAAATTAAAACTAAAATATAAATATAAAAATAGGAATAAAGATAAAGATAAATACGGATATAAAAATAGTGATGAAAAACAATAAAGACAAACGTAGAGAAAGTGATAGAGAGAAAGAGGGACAAAAGGAAAGGGATACGACTGATGAATGACATATGTTATGTTTTATTAGGTTTCCTTATGTTTATGTTGCGTTATGCTAAGTTATGTTTCGTTAAGTTAAGTTATGTTAAGTCATGTTATGTTAAGTTATGCTATGTTATTTTGTTCAACTTATTTTACTTCAACCACCCTCATCACACCGCAACTAATCTCACATCTACCCCTCTCAGTTCACCTAAACTCACCTCACCCCAATTCACTTCATTTCATCTCAACTCAATTAACCTTACTTCACTTCAAATCTCCTAAGCTCAACTCATTTCAACTAACATAATTCAACTCCACCTAACTCACCTTAACTTACCTAAACTCACCTCACCTGAACTCACTTCACTTCAACTCACTTAACCTTAGCTCAACTCAACTCACCTTAACTCCCCTTAATTTTAGTGGTTGAATTTCACTATTTGGTTTTTAAATATGGAACGGATTGAAATTGAAGGTATAGTATATCTAATCAAATGTTCCTGCAAAAAGTGCAGCAACTTCTTAGAGTAAAATATACGAGTAAAATATACGAGAGCAGGTAAAATTATGCAAAAAGAGTCAACTTTTATCAGCAAGGCTGCATTCTATTGCTCCTTACATTCCTCACCAACGTAATGATGAGCTTGCAAATATTCTCAACATTTTAATATCTGGCCGTCCATTTTTATTTACAGATAAGAGTAATAACAGTTTCAAACTTCAAATGTTGGCCCAGCAAAAGCCTAAAAGTCATTTAATAGTCATTTAAACTTTTTTCCCCCAACAATTTGTACACACACACACACGCTTCAAAGCTATCAAAGTGCATAACTGAATCTGTATGTGTAAGTAAGTATTTATGTACGCGCATACCTAAGCTTCAAAAAATTAAAAAAAAAACGCTTTCACATGCAACATTCGCATAACTTTTAATTTACTTTTGCCACCAACATAAAACTCACATTGAAGTTGCCCATAAGCACTTACACACACATACATACATACATACGTATTTGCACAGCTACATTTACATGTTGCATACGACGCCTTTTTTTATGCCACAGCCATCAGAACGCAGAAAAATCATAAACAAAATTTCAAAATATGCCAAACTAAAAGTTATGATGCGCTTTATTATTACATTATTTTACTTTTGTAGTTGTTGTTGCCACTATGAGCGCACGACTCCTCGGCTGAGCTGAAGCCTGCAATTTTACAGCAAGGACTAATTTTAATTGTTATTCATGACTATAGTTCGTTTTTGGTTTTTTGACTTTTTTTATTTTTTTTCAAATTCTGTTTTTGTTGCTGCAATTTTTATTCGCCTGCATGCAGATATTTTGGAATTTTTTCATTACACCCATGGAATAGAGTTTTAATGAAGGACGCTGCAGGTTACGTTGTTTACAATAACAGGCATATGGCATATGGATGGCATGCCTGCCGCATGTTGCATGTTGTGCATGCGGTAAGTGGCATGTTGCATGTATTGCGTGCAGCAGGCGGTGATTTCAATCATAACTGCGACTTACGTAAATGCATATGTAAGAGTGTTTTTTGTTTTTAAACTTTAGTTACCATGTAATTTAAGCTGCTGGTGTTTACGCAGAGGAAATGTATATTGAAATTTATTAATTTTAAATAATGTCTGGCCGGGCAGAAAAGCGGAAACGTTTAAAAACATAAAATGTTTGACAAAAGCTGGTGAATATTGAAAAGTACATAATTTGTAGTCATAGGGATCGTGTCTAATATGATTTTACGTCGTAGTTGAAATACTAGATTATCAGCTTAAAACAAAAAGTGGTTTCACTTAATCACGAATATCTTACGAACCAATTTAACAATCTTAAGAGGAGATAACTCAAATCAAAGCTAATAAAATTCTCCATAAACCGTATATAAATCACATACCGATAGAGCTGATAGTTTCTGACAAATTAATTAATCATTCCAGTAGGCGTGGTTATTGTCCGATTTTGCCCATTTTCAATACCATCTGTCCGACGCCCGAAGGAAGTGCACGTACAAAGTTTCGACAGTCACCGGATAATCGATTTCTCTTTTCATTGTGATCATTTATGTATACATATAATAATCCCAACGGTTTTTACGCTCCATTCCCGCCAGTACGGCCCAGTATTTTCCATTTTTGCGGCGAGTCACGATAGACCTCCTGTCAATGTTAAGTGTCGAGATCTAAAACTATTCAGCTACAGAACTAAATTCATCAGCTGATTTGAGATCTTTATGTTAGTAATTCATTTATTGAGAAAGGAGAGTACCGCTTTCTTAATACTGAGAAGCGGATCTGATATATCAAACGTGCTGGAATGAGAGTTAAAATCCTGGCATAAGCTTTCAAGCTTTACAAGCTTTCATAAATAGGGCACAAAAGTGTCGTGATGCCCGGGAGGGAACATTAAGGCTAACTCCACCCAGAAGAAGCGGACTTGAAATTGAATCAGTAATTTAACTATGAAAATTGTACCCAGCATTTGCCTGCGACTGGCAAGTGTAGGAAGATTGATAAGTTTTAATCGGCTCGATAAGATGATTATGTTGAGAATCCCAACGGAAATTTCTTAAAGCAAAAAGTAGGAATTGTTTTTGAATTGAGTCTATCTTGTCTGAGTAAATTTTATACCCTGGATTCCAAACCATTGAACCGTATTTCAGAATCGGTCTAACTAATGTTGTGTAATGTTTTAGACGTTTTCCGGCTAGATTTAGCCGGTTGCAATAGCAAACAGCCGGAGAAAATTTGATTTAGCCGGCAGCCGACTTGTTAGCCGTTTTGCAAAAAAAGTTAGCCGTGTTTAAAATTTAAATATATGTACATAAGTTTCCATTTTTACAAATTTGCGACCTAAAATCTATTAGAAACTGCTAGCCTTATCTTGGAGCAAATTCGCATGTCGGACTGTGTTAAGTATATAAAATTTAAAGAATTTTCTCTAATCCGAGAAGTTTTAAAATTACTGGGCCGATTTCAAAAATTTTTATTTTATATATACAGTGACCCAAATATGGCTGAGACGCGACATTTTATAATTTTTTTACAAAAGTATAGTTGATTACTTACAAACACCATTTAAATCTAAATTTCATATTTTATGCAAAAACTATGAATATTCTGCATTTTTTAAATTTAAAATTTCAGTGTAGTAAAGTGCAAAGTGCAAAAGGTAGCTGGCCCTTACCGTTGATTATTGACAATTTTTTGTTGACAGTGTTCCGCATATAAAAAAATTTTAGAACATACTTTGTATTGAAAAAATTCGTAACACCGTAATCCGTAATACCAATGACGATTTTTCTTTATGTGCAAATTCGGCTGGTTCTCAACATTGAAAATAGTTATACAGACAACTAAAAATTGCAGTTTAAACACCTATTGCTAATACATAATTGTACCGAAATTATATCATAAGGCAGCACTAATAGTAGTTATCGATAAGTAGTTTTATTCTTTGTTTCATCACTATTTGTGTAGTTTTTGGCGGTCAAATTCGCGATTTTGGCGTTGTGACGTTGTGTACTGGTACATATTTTATTCAGCAAAAGGAATTATGAATAAGTTCTTAAGCAAAACATGTAAGTATGTACACTTTTGATGTACATCGTTAAGTTGCAGTTGGGGGGGGGGAGGGGGGATTAAGATTTTTATTTTATTTATTGTGATTTTATTGCAACGAAAAAATTTGTTTGTTAAAAGTAGTGCGAATTTTTAATTGATTTTTATTTTTTACGTATAGCAATCAGAAACTAAAATAAAATGAAACAAGTAAGAAAGTCTAAGTTCGGGCGGAGCCGAACATTAAATACCCGGCGCAAGTATTAAATATATGTTTTTTCACCCTTCCGAAACCTTCCGCTAGATGGTAAGCCGAGGTGTATCAATTTTGAGTAAATTAGCGTCCTTCAATTTCGAAATATTGAAGTTTCAAGCATTTCTTAAATTTACCGTTATATGAGAATCGGCCGTTATTTTAGTCCGATTTCAATAATTTTCAACGTTTTGCTTACACGTGGCAAGTACAATAACCATACCGAGTTTGGTACAAATTGGTAGAACGGTTACCGATATAC
>NW_016157370.1:259849-335942 GCF_001687245.7 Rhagoletis zephyria
GACATGGCTTAATCGATTTCTTTTTTCATCCTGATCATTTATGTATACATTTGTCTATATCTATCTCGATTCGTTTTGGCTGTTACAAACAACCGTTATGTGAACAAAATTAATATACCCTTGTGCACAAGTGCGCTCGTGTATAAAAAAAACTAAAAGAGCTTCCTGGTTCTTTTTATTAAAATTTTTTTATGTTGACGATTTTTACATGCAAATGACAATTGTTGAGAGCCAAACTGACGATTTCTCACTTCAATTACCTGGCAACACTAGCCCTAACGTAAGTAGTTATAAGACAAATAGAGAGACCTGCAATTTTACGCTGCCCCAGAGCTGAAAATGGTTTTAATGAGGCCAAAATATACACGGCGATTGCGAATTCACATAACATACATACTTACGCGTGTACATACATATGCACTACATTCTTACATGCATACAAGCTGCTTACGCAGAGTACAAAAACGAGCTGAGCCATACGTCTACTTACTGCGCATGATCTTAATATTTTCAAATTGAAGAAGGTCAAGCAATAAACAAGTAATCTCCTTTAAGTGACACCGCTTTTCAAATTTCAAAATCTTAGTAGGCTTTGATTTGACTTCCTCAGTTTCTCGCTCCACCACCACCATATTCATGTACATATGTATGTACACCCACAATGCCCCAACACATCTGAGTACAATTAGTTCGCGACGATATTTTAGAGAGTATACGCGTGTGTCCGCTAAGTAATTTGAGCTGTGATATTTGTTGGTTTAAATGTGTAGTGCTAGTGAAATTATAAATAATTTAAATTAATACCAATGTTTGTATACGCGTAGTGAAGTGTTTTAAATCTGTAGTGTGTTTATTAAATATACATACATACATAAGTATATCGTTATTACTAGGTAAGCTTACTCTTCTTTTCGCTAGTATGTATCGTGTATTTGCATATTAGTGGTATTCATCAAAGTGGGCAAATGGCCTGGTAGTCTGGTAAAAGAGCAGATGAGTTCAAGCAATGACTGCTGACAACCAGTGTTGCCGCGAAAAATGTTTAGTGGTAGCTAAATTCCAGCTAAAAAAGGGCTAAAAAAGAGCTAAAAATCGTTGTTGTGGCTAAAAATGGTAGCTAAATTTTTTTACCTACATCTTATATATAAAAATAAGTGCACGTTTTTGGTGTGACCTCATAACTTGAGAACAGCTTCACCGAATTCAACCAAATTTATGTGGCATATTCGATTTATCATGCAGATGGTTTATGCGAAGTTTTCCCGAATTCGGAAGAGGGGGCGTGGCACCACCCATACTAACTAAAATATAAAAATATTCAGGCTATCATGCATATGGTTTATGTGAAGTTTGCCCGAATTCGTAAAAGGGGGTGTGGCATCTTCCATACTAACTAAAATTTTGTTGTTGTATATCTCCTGAAATATTTGTCGCAGAGTACTGGAAGTGGGTATAGAGGTATAACAAATAATTCCATACTCATGGATAAAAATGGGCGGTATTGGAAAAGAGGGCGTGGTACCTCACATCTTATATATAAAGAATAAGTGCAAGATTTCAACCAAATTTATACGGCATAGTCGGGCTATTATGCAGATGGTTTGGGTTAAGTTTCCCCGAATTCGGAAAATGGGGCGTGGCACCACTCATACTAACAAAAATTTTCTTCTGGTATATCTCTTGAAATATTTGTGGTAGATTACTGGAATTAGTAGCTATACGTGGCCTGTTCAAGAGTTGGCATTCCAAATTGTTTATTTATTCATACCCAAGATGGAAAAACAAAAAATGTTGTATATCCAAATGTGTTGGATTAAGATTTAAAATAAAGAATCAAAAATTTTGAAATAAAACAAATGATAAATTTTCATATAGAAAAATTCTAGGACTCTTCATTCGTTTTTCAATATTTGGTGTAGAGAAGCACTGCTAGTATAAATATGTAAGTATACACGCAAACATTTTCTATAATTACTGGTATAGAAAAACAATGAACTCTGAAAAGAATTAATATTTTATTCAACAAAAAAACTTTTTGTGTAACACATAATTTAATGTATAGTTAAATCGTTAACGGATACGATAACGGCCCAGAAACGTAAGGAACATACATAGACATATATTTACTTGCCTTAAAGGAAAGGCGTTCGCTTTATGAGCGAAGAGTTAAATTCATGAAAATCATAAAAAAAAATTTTAATGTCAATGATGAATAAATTTTAAAAAGGGCTAAAAAACGGCTAGGGGCAATTTCAAATTTTTGTGGCCAAAAAAAAAAATTTGGTAGCCAAATTTAGCCACCAAAGGGCTAACACGGCAACACTGCTGACAACCGGCCACTTGCTCAATTTGGTGAATGCCACTATTATGTAATCGTGTTTTTTGCTGAGTATAGGTATGTATCTATGTACATGTGTATACACATACACATGTGTTCGTACACGCAGTACCAATTACCTAAATTTTAGAACATACTTTGTATGGAAAAAATTTGAAACACCGTTATAAAAAAAATACAAAAATCAACGGCCAGTCTTTGCTACATAAAATTTTCAGCATATTATACTAAATTTTAATGGACTATAAAACTGCATACATTGGGAAATTTTTCCACAACGTCTGAAATTGATGTTTGTATGGTGTTTGTTGAGTAATCAGCTATATTTTCATAGAACAATTATAAACTTTAAATAAATAAAATAAAAATAAAATAAAAAACTTTTTAATATACCACGCTTTACAAATGGACTAATTAGAAAATAATATATCTAAGTCCCATAGAATTTGTTTTGATAACTCTTGATTTTGAAATTTTAGCAAAAGTCATTATAAACAATTTATGAGATTGAAAACGAAAAACGTAGAGAGGAAACGTAGATATATTATTTTCTAATTTTTAGTCCATTTATACAAGCGTCGGCCGCTGTGGTGTAGTGGTAAGCAGTGCGCGCTTTCACTCATGAACACCTGGGTTCAAGCCCTGGTCAAAGCAACATCCCAAAAAAGTATAGAAAAAAGGTTTTTTCTTAACAGCGGTTGTCCCTCGGCAGGCAATGGCAAACCTCCGAGTGTATTTCTGACATGAAAAACAACTTCCCATAAAAATACAATCGCCGTTCGGAGTCGGCGTAAAACTGTAGGTCCCTCTGCTTTGTGTGACAACATCAAGGCGCGCGCCACATTCGGAGGAGAAGCTCGGCCAAACATTAACATATGTGTAAGCGCCAATCTATTATTATTATTATTATTATTTTTATAAAAGCGAATAGAATTGTATGAAAATGCATAAAGCATGCCACATACATATGTAGATCGTTGAAGCTGCAGCGCGAAGCGAAAAGATGGCCAACTCCCATCTTTTTGCGCGCGTTGACAATCAGCCGGTTAAATATTTATTTCGTTTCGTCTAAATTCGAGTCTTCACGTAGAAACATAAAACCTAATTACATTGCTGATATTTTTAAAGCAAAATAAATAAAATCCTCAGCAATTTTGACGAGTAAAAAAGCAGTAAAAAATTGTTTTCTTGGCGTTCATTGTAGCATACCTTTTGCGCGTGGCGCTTTACTGGCAAAGTTATAAATGTCACGCAAAGCTACAAAGTTTTATTTTGGCATCAGCTTAAGTTTGTAATTGATCTCTTATATTTATGTAATAGAAACATGACTTCTGACGTACGTATAACGCCAGTCTCTTTTCTTAAACAAAAATAATTTGTAATGAATTTACCAGTCTCTGTTTTTATGATTTATTTAACGAGTGGTACGAGCTTTGCTACGTATAACCTGTATTGACTAAAAAAATTCATGATTTTACTAGTCTTTCTACTTGCGATTTCTTTAAATAAAACATGTGAATTTTAGTTGAAACATTTTAGCCGTTTTTAGCCGCTTTTATATCTATCTCGATTCATTTTACCTGTTACAAACATGGTTGGGCACTCTGCACTAAATTTTCAATGCACTGAGCATTTCATTACCACTGTTCGTGTAGTGGCAGTGAATTGGGAAATGCATTACCACTAAGTGCATAGTGGTAGTGAAAACAATATAGTGGTAGTAAAACTTGAAATGCACTACCACTGAAGTCCTAGTGGTAGTGAAAGTCTCGATTTAGTGCAGCGTGCTCAACCCTGGTTACAAACAACCGTTACGTGAACAAAGCGACACGATTTTTGCAAAATTTTCAAACCAAAAATAAGGTGACAAGTTCCACTGTGCGGTGATAAAACAGATAATGGATAAATGACAAAATGTTTGGAAATGTCAGACAAGTCGATCTTGCTCACCCAGATAGAATGGCGCCTAAAAGTATGCAACAGCTAGCATTGACTGCTTAGTATTTCTTTACTAACGAAGCATATCTAAGCACTTCTCAAACCACGGATGATTATACCAGACTAAGTATAAGCTCCAAACGATCAGAACAGAATGGAAATCGGAAAGTGAACTTTCAGAAAAATAGTGATATACATATATATTATATATAAAAAAATATTTCCATCGGTCAGTGATGTTTCAAAATCGAACTGTCGACATATCTCCTTCTTATAATTTGAAATTTCTGGGAAAATATGTCGACAAAAACCACAATAAACTACTAGCACAAATAATTGGCTTTACACACTTTGCTTAGAGATTGGCCGAACTTCCCTGACTTGTGGTGTGGGTCTTGAAGCTACGACACAAACTAATGGAATTACACTGGGAGATTTTCCATTGATTGCAGAGGGGCCGTCACTATTATTATTATTATTATTATTGTTGATTGCTACCAGTATTGCCAGGTTGATCATTTTGTCGTCATTTGAAAGATTTTTAACTGTCTTGATGATTTCGACAAGCCAATGACGATTTTTTCATTGTGTGCCGTTTTTTATTGTCAGCTTTTAGTGGCAATTTTTCTATTTTTACTACTTTTTCCAGAAAATTATTAGGATTTTAGCCATATAACACAAAATCGTTAACCCAAACTGAAAGTTTTTTATATATGTATTCAAAAAGTAGATACGAAACCTCTCAGGCCTTTTTTTGAATTCTAATACCATGTCCCCACCAAAAAGTTAACCATCTCAAATCGAACTTAACCACATCACTAACTATTGAGGTTTATAAAACAGTACAAATGTAAAGAACAGTGTTCGGACCTCCAAAAATCGATTCAGGACTAAATTACTGCAAAAATCGGAGCAAAAACAAATAATCCGTACTAGATTGAATTTTTTTATTTTTGTTTCTGACATTAATTGTTTGACTAAAATATTTTCTATTCATGCAAAATAAGAACGCGGGGAAATGTAAGGATAATATGTTACATATTTAGGTAATTTCTAGCATTTTCTATATAGTATAGTATCTAACACTTAATTTTTTAAAAAGCAAAGCTTTTCTACTTTATATAAATTTCATTCTACATACATATATTTGTTAACAACTTAAGTAAAGTTCTGCATCCGCCAGTTTGTACAGCCATACGTCAAAAAATAACGAAGTTAATTTATTGACGCATTGCTATGAAAGAGTTACTTTTTAGCAGTGAGATTTGGCTAACTTTCAATTTTTTTACTGAAACCGGTGGTGAACACTCAAAAAAACGGCCCCAAGAGGGGCATAACATGAATGAAAAAACGGAATAGATTGGAAGTCAAGCGGAGGAGAGGAGTAGATTTCAAATTTTTTCAAAAACCGGAGTAAATCTAATCTGATCTTAGTGGAGTCCAAACACTAGTAGGGAACGAATTCTTTACATTTTAACGCTAATGACCTACAGATGGCGGGAAAACACAGGGTTGTATCAGACTTTCGACGTGGTTTCGAGTTGGTTAGCTTTTAACCATCTCAGTGAAATAGTTAAGTGCTGTCATTTTTATATGGCGAAACTACGCTAAATCAAGTGGGTTATCGGGATAACCAACTCAATAGCCATAACTACGTGGTTAGCTCCGGTGGGGACATGATATAAGGTTCTTTGGTAAAGGGTTCCTTCACCATATATCTACAATGACTAACAGTTCAAATAATAAGGAAAGCAAATATTGAAAAATTAAGGTTAAAATCAGCATCAAGAGTTCTATCCAATTACATTTTTGCTTTGTCTATAGCTAAAAGGTCGGTATTCTACACTTTTTGTAAAAATTTAACATCACATTTGACATCAGTAATGAAAACGGAATGTCAATCATCTGACACCGAAATTTGACGACAGTCTTTCACATGCACTGCGGTATCGACATTTGGTCAGTTTTTAAAATGTAATGAAAACGCATTTGACATCAAATGAACAGCTGTCAGATGAAGGCAGTTTTTGATGTCAGTGATTTTGACCTAATGAAAACCAGCCTTAAGGCTTATGCTAATTTCAAGTTACTCATACGATCTGGTATATTTCTTTCTAATACGGTTAGGATATATTGTGGGCTTATCTTCAATACGACCTATCTGCAGCTTTCACAAAAACAACCCTTTGATGTTAGAACCCATCTTACACTTAACTGACATCACTGATTGCAATTTTAACTTTGACATTCATTAGCTAATGCTTATAAAAAACGATATATGTACAAGGTCAGCATAAATATCATCGATGACAGTTAAGTCACTACAAACATGCAAATATGTAGTTTAAATTATTTCTGATTTTTTTAGCTTTGAGTTATATTTCCAATTTGCCCAGCAAACCGCAATGACAGAATTGTCAGTGCACAGTTGTGGTTACGGCCTCAAATGCATTGTCATGCCAATGGAAACCAATAAAACCGCAAACAAACAACACAATTGGATAGAATAGGCTACATCTGCAAACATACATATGTACAATAAAAATACTCTTTTGTAAATATATATATATATATACCTACATACCCACGTTTGTTTGCATTGATTGATATGATTTGGGCTTCCGGCTAACACATGCTGCGCAAGACAAAATTAATTAATATTAAATTGGGCCAGCATGAGTTGACCTTAAAGATTCATGATTCATTTATAAATAAAAGTGATTAACAGAATTTAATTAGAAGTTGGGTTGCAAGTTCTTTTGTAAGGGAACTGAACTGAAATTACATATATGAAGGAAAATTTAAATATTAATTGTAATGCTATTTATCTTATTTTTGTTTTAGTACTTCAACTTTCATCAATTTCCTGTGTTCTAAGTAAATACGCAACTCACAAACACATTTATCTTATGCCTTTCAACACATTACTTTCCTTCCGCCTTCAACTTAAATTCATAGCCTCTCAACCCGTTTACCCAACGCGTTCGAGCGAACGCTTAGCAAAAGTCCTTGTTGCGTATTTAGCAGTTTCAGCGTCACAGCTGGAAGCGCTTTGCGCTTTCTCGCCTACACCGAAGTGCCACTGCATTAATGTCCAGCACTTGTGAGGCGCCTCGTTGAACTCTATACATATTTGCCAACGTAAATAATCAAGTGAATTCGTTCAAATTTCTTTTTCGCTCCCCTCCTACCTCTTTGCCCCGCTAACAAGCAAACGGTGCGTTCCACAACTTCGTGTATATTTGTGCTACTCTCTGGTGGAAAGGCGCCGACTTAACTCGTATGTATTTATGTATAGTTGGTAGGCATGAATGAGCCTTCGCGTGAAATCCAATTAGCCGATAGCCACTTGTATTCCATTCACTCGTTCGAGCGAAGATGCATGGAAAACGTGCAGCTTTTGTATCGTCACGTACTGTACTTGCGGAACCGCGCGCCCAGTGGTTGTGTACCTTCAGTAGGTTTACTTACAAATTTGCTAGAGTGCCCACAGCTAGTTACTGTAGTGATTGTGAACGTGCTTGTGCAAAAGCGATTTGAAATCATGGAATGAGTATTCGTAGTATTAGTCGCTCAGGAGCAAAAGCTAGCGAACTGGAGTTAGCTGGAAAGCTTTCAATCATTTTCTGTATTCCTTTACTATGTATTACTTTTGATATAAACATACTCTGAAATGAGTATTAACCCAAAGTACTTTTCGTCTTTATCTATTTGAGCTTGGGCTCATGGCATCAGCCTTTAATCCATATTAAACAAAATCGTAAAATTTTAGTTTTAAAGCGTTTTAGAAGCTATCGAGAATAGTCTACACTGATTTTCAGCAGATTGTCCGCCTTCACGTCTTTACTTTTAAAGACCTTCCTCACATGCTAGTGTACAAACATTCTTTTTAGGCTGAATCGAGTTCGAGAAATTGTGGATCTCCACAATTGAAGCTTTCGGTGAGTACACAATTACAATGTGCACACCACGTGAGAGTATAACGTCCCCAGCTTGATTGTTGCGTACCCTCCCATTCTGATAGTCTTAGATTTGTCGTATGCAGCCGGTCGGCAGATTTCTCATCGTAGCTAGCAACCAGCGTGCGGTGGCCGAAAGCGAATGCCGTCTAACTGCAGTTTAACTCTCCATCCCTTACCTATTTCTTCTGCTATCACCCCTTGTGACTTTTTCTAATCCAAACGAGTGACTATAATGTCAGAAACGTATTTCAGCAGTTTTGTATTATCACTAAAATATATCTATGTAGCTATAAAAATAACACCGGGCAACATCGATTTTGTTACGTCAAATGCTGAAGCGATTTTTGATAGACTTTTTTGTGGTGATTATGAATCCCTAAGTATAAAGTTGCCATCAGCATGAGATTTTGAGATAAACTTCTGAGCTTCTAAAATAAGGCAAAAAACGCGGTTTTTTGGAATTTTGACCTCGCTTTTCTCAAAATCTGGAGCTGATGGAATCTTTACACTTACAGATTCGTGATCAGCACAAGGTCTATCAAAAACAGCTTTTACATTTTCCGCACCAATTTTTTCCATTTTTGTTGGCCTGTGTAATTAATAATAGATTCGGCATTTATTTACACACTCGGTTATCTATGTATATATGTACAAATATGAGCCATTCTTTTTTAAGTTGGACGGATTTCGTAAAAAAAATTATGTCGCGCCTCTGATTCGCTTAATTTTTTTTCTGATTAGTCAGAATCACGAAAAAAGCAAACTTTGACAGATCATATCTCCAAAGGAAAAAGCGAAAAAAAAAATCCTGGAACACGTGTTAGCTTATTTCATGTATAGAACCCATAAAAAAAAATATAAAATTTGGAGCCAATCGAAAGTGTGACACCAAATTTGGTGTCCGATATGAAAAAGAATGTTTCATAAGTATATGAAAATGAATGAGAGTTCATTGATTTATTTATGATCAATATTTATACATAATTGAGTTTGGGATTTCTGTTTTTTTTTTGTTGTTATTTTAGATTTGAATAGCAGTATAAGCTATACATTATTAAAACGATTTTAATTGCATTTCTTAATATACAGAGTAACAGCATACATAAGTACGTATGTACATCAGAGCATTCTGGTATGTTTATGATCAAAACAAATGAGCAATAAATATGCAATTATAATGCAAAGTTCACTACCGGCTCTAGGACTTAATAAAATTTTATGTTATTAATCACTTACATTCATATACATTTATATGTTAATATGTACATGTACATATGTATGTTTAAATGCATGTATTTGAAATTTCTTCATAATATTTTATTTGCATACATGTATGCATATAGGTATATTGTATTATATCAGTATTTATTAATATATTTTTAAATTTCCAATTTATTTTTGTACTTTACAGTTCACTGCACTTCTCTCTGCAACACAGCTGTAGTACCTGCACAATGCCGCTGACACATAACGGTGTTAATTAACAATAAAAATAAAATCGCCAAAGTGTTTAATCTACTCTATTTAATCAGTTGACTGTTATTTGTTGAAGGAATTATGGTTGGCAAATCAATGGCTGATATCACTGACAGTTGGCAGCAGCTATGTACATACTAAGGAAAATCGATGAACTTGTACAGTTACATACATATGTATATAGGTATGTATCCAGCAAAAACTTTGATTCTTTGGTAAGCGCTTACTTTTTGTAACGATGGAGTAACGCATTACAATACGCCTCAAAGCAAACTTTTTCACTTTCTCGTTTACCCACTGCATTACAGGTAAAGTTGATGAGGTTTATGTGAAGACATTCGTAACCACCAAGAATATCATTGTTTTATTTAGAGTATTCAGCATATTGTATTTAATTGTGGATATAATTCAGCACAAATTAGCACCGAGGTATAGATACAAATTATTTTAATATCGAGTCAACATTAACATCCAGATTGCGATAAATATTGAGAAAAGCTATTCCATTTAGCGCTCGTTCTCTGCCCATGCCTGCACATGCATGATGATATTCACTGAATGATTTTGCAAAACTACATATAACTAAATAGGGGAGCGAAGGGTAGTATGGACCACATAAGGAAAAATTTCTGTAGAAAAAACGGAAATCTGAATTTTTGCTCATTTTTAATGGATAACGCAGCCTAACTAAAAATATAAAAAAATATTGGTACGGCAAATGTTAAAACTGTTTTTGATAGACTTTTATATAGATTTTGAAGAAAACGAGGTCAAAGTGTCGAAAAATCGCGTTTTTTCATATATTTTAGAAGCTCTAACAAAGAAACAAATGATGATAGCACCTTCCTGGCTTAAATTAAAACTAGAAATCTCGACTACTATCTTTGAAAATACTATTCCTACACCTTGACTTGATGGCGGAGGCTGCTCTTGTTTGTATTGCCTGCCTCGCTTATACTCCCTTGGGGTGCGGGAATATCAATTTTTTCGAAATATCTATTGAATAGTAAATGTTAATTATTAAATTTGATAATTTATACCTTTCCATATTTTTGCAGTTTTGTATGGTAGTGATGAACATAGCAGTGCAATAAATAATCGATTATTTGTCCTATCAAACTAGGGATGCAGAAAAAATATCGATACATCGGAAACATCGACGCAGGCATCGCTTATAACGCGGTTTTGCCGAATGACGATACGCGGTTTTGTACTTTACACGACGATATATTTTTCGATATCCTTATCAAAATTAAAGTTTTTATCGATATTTATATTCATGAAACGTGAATTTACATATTTATGAGGCCATGAAAGCAGAAGTGGCCTAGCCCAAATTGTTTTTTGTGTGCTTCCCTATTTAAAATAGTCTCAAATCAGATCAATTTTAAAATGAAAGTCGCTTATTCTTTAATTTTAAGATACAGAGCTGCATAACGTACCATCACATTAGAGAATAAGTGACCTTTACTTTAAAACTTATCACATTTGAAACTATTTTAAGAAGTTAAGTACAAAACAAGTAAGAAAGTCTAAGTTCGAGCGGAGCCGAACATTAAATACCCGGCGCAAGTATTAAATATATGTTTTTTCACCTTTCCGAAACCTTCCGCTAGATGGTAAGCCGGGGTGTATCAATTTTGAGTAAATTAGCGTCCTTCAATTTCGAAATATTGAAGTTTCAAGCATTTCTGAAATTTACCGTTATATGAGAAGCGGCCGTTATTTTAGTCCGATTTCAATAATTTTCAACGTTTTGCTTACACGTGGCAAGTACAATAACCATACCGAGTTTGGTACAAATTGGTAGAACGGTTACCGAGATACATATATGTGATCATAAGTGGGCGGTGCCACGCCCATTTTCCAAAATTTTACCATAAACGTATTTCTTGGTAAAGAATTGTTGCAAGCATCAATTTTGAATAAATTAGCTTCAATATTTACTGATTTATCGAAGATTTTGTATTTCTCTAAATTACCGTTATATGGGATGTGGGCGTGGTTATTGTCCGATTTTAAAAAGTTTCGGCGGTTTTTTATGCTGTACCAAGGCCAACAACTGTGCCAAGTTTGGAAGAAATTGGTGCAGCGGTTACCAAGATATACACATGTAACCATAAGTGGGCGTGGCTACGCCCATTTTCCAAAAATTTATAATATTCTTATTTTTCGTCTAAAAATTATTGTAAATATCAATTTTGAGTGAATTATCTTCAGTAGTTACTAAAATATCGCAGTTTTCGTATTTCTGGAAATTACCGTTATATGGGAAGTGGGCGTGGTTAAAGTCCGATTTCGCCCATTTTCAATACCAACCTACCTTGGATTAAGGGAAACCTACATACCAAATTTCGTTGAGATATCTCAATTTTTGCATGAGTTATCGTGTACACGGACGGACGGACAGACGGACAGACGGACGGACAGACAGACATGGCTTAATCGATTTCTTTTTTCATTCTGATCATTTATGTATACATTTGTCTATATCTATCTCGATTCGTTTTGGCTGTTACAAACAACCGTTATGTGAACAAAATTAATATACCCTTGTGCACAAGTGCGCTCGGGTATAAAAAAAATGTTGGTTAGGCCAATTCTGCCTCAATGTATGTACATATGTATTTACTGAAATTGTTACCAATTTATTTATTTTGTCGGGCCGTTTAGTTGATTACTTATCGATAAATTTGTATTAATACTTATCATACCTTTATCAATAAATTTGTCGGTTTATATTTCGTAGTCAAAAGAGTTTTTAAAATATTTCCATTATCCTAATTATCTGCGTTACGCTAAGCTACGATAGTCATCGAAACACGTATGCATACTTATCGATCTCGCTACTGATATCGATATACCTGTCTATAGGAATTATTATGGATATTTATGTTGAATAAAGGGATTACAAAGATATAATTATTGCTATGGCTGTCGATATCGACATTAATATAAAATCCAATATACATACATATTTGGTATATACTTTATCAACACTGTTTCAATATCGTATGTATTTTCGATGATTCGCAAAAGCATTTATATTCTAATTTGTATACGCTTTCGGCTTCGAATTCCTATTCGCATTTGTACTTGCACTCGTATTCGCTTTCCAATAAATGCTGCTAATTAATAGCTGTCAAAAGCTTAATCTGCTTTAGAATGTTAATATATACCAGAATTCGTAGCATTAATGCTTCACAAACTAAGACCCTGCAACAATATTTTGCAGCGCAAAATTCCCAAATGGCAAAACAAAAAGGAAAACCAACTTCCAAATTACCAACACCAACTTCAATAACATTTATTCGCTCCAGAATTTTCCCCAAAGTGCTTGTGCGCACTCAATGTGCGTTGCATAGCATTGATTTATGCTAAACTGTTTGCGCAAACATTTGTGGCTTAGGCAAATTTATTCTCTAACACCAACAAATGTATGTTTACCGCTTGCGTGCGCGTACGTGCAACGATTGGAGGCAACAGCGATTTAAGGTGCAAGTAGTCAAGAACACAGAACTTATACTTAAACGCTGTCTGTATACGCAGAATTTTGCCGATTACCAGAGCTCTCAGTGTTGCTTACTACAGTGTTGCCACTCATCAATGCCTTTTCATAAACTTACCTTTTCAACTATAATTTTTCGTGCTATAATATATGCCAGCTAAATATAAACTACTAATTTTTCAACAAAAAACCTTATTCGACAGTAAATTTGAAATATTTTAAACGTATTTTGAATAGGAACTTATAACTTTTTTACCATCTGCAAAACTTACGAAGTGGCAACCATCTAGAAGGAAAAAATCAGCCGACACGGAAAAATCTGAATTCCGCAGATTTCTGCGCTACAGCTGACTCGGGTTTACGTACCGGTAGGTTTACGTTCTTGACTTATTTCGCCTTTAGCGTATACACATTTCCAACGCTTGTTTCTGCTGTCACTTTTGCGCGGATGCGGTAAAACTTGCAAAATAAACCTCTACAGATTTGGGATTTTTCACACCACAAACAACAAGAACAACAATAAGAGCTACACAAGAGGTGAATACCCGGCGGCAAAGTGACAGAAGAAAAGGCATTAGTGAGCAAATAAACGCACAACCAGCTTCTCATTCATATGCATGTATGTATGTACATATGTGCTATATTTTGTGCGCAGAGCATAGCTCAGATTGAATGGCGGCGGCATAGGATAATGGCTGACTTCGTGGCGAACAGCAACGGTGGCGGCTGAATAGCAATCGAAATCCTTTCCCGACATGCAACATGCGCGCATCCTCTACCACCGTGTTCGACATTACCTTTTATCCTAATAGGTTTTTAGCACGCTTCCCTCCCTCTCCACAACCAACCAAATCCATACGCCGGCTTCAAATGGCGCTGGTGTTTGACTGGCAGGAGTACCGTTGCAGGCTTGTGGTGGGGGCGATTTGTAAGCCTTTCGCCTTTCGCATTTCGCAGTTCACTCGATTCCGCTGCGGTGAGCATTTGACAAAACTTTTGGCGACGTGACGCGCATGTTTTGCGAATTTTGCAACTGCCATAAGCTTAGTGCTAAATTTTCGCCGCAGCTATAGGAATTGTTTTTTGTTTCGTTTGCTTCTAGCCGCAGTTATTGCAAATAATTTTGCTCGCACGAATGACATGTGACGGGTATATATATATATCTACCTACATATGTATGTAGATCGGAATATGTGTATGAGAGTATTAGTATAAGCTGACGGTACTACGTGCCACTGCATTGCCGCAATTACCAGCATACTCGCGCAAACCCCAAATACAATTCAGTTCTGTGGCAAATAACCGTCGATAGCGCCTTTCTCACACACACATCCATACAAACATGCGTAAATGCCTGAAGTGAAATTACGATAGGCTATAAGTCTTGCAGTTCTAAGATCTCCTAAGAGCTTACCCCTTAGACGTGAATCAAGAATGGCAAGGAGTGTGGTGGATGCGAGACGAAATAAGCTAACATATTTGTACACGTTAATTGAAGAAACAAAAACATTGAGTAATTTACTCACCTAAAGCAACATACGCAGACAACTAGTGTTTCTGGGACCACTACTGGTGTAGCTAGTGCAAAACTTCTAAAACTAGTTTACAACTAGTTACACTAACAGTAGTTCTCACAATAGTTCATTTAAATGCAATAAAAAATAATTAGAAATAGTAGAAATACCGGCTAAGCTAGCTAGTCATATGTTGCACGTTGGCATGTGGCCCAAATCAAAAAATCACATAAAATTTGTCACTTTCAAATGGTGGAATGTTTGTGGAAATAGCCTTCTCGAGTATAGAGTGCTGCAAACTCGTGTGTTAACACAGCCACACACCTCAGATATACATACATACATACATACATAGTGAACAGTCATTCGTAGTAGTTTCGGCCGAAGTTGCGCTGTAATGGAGTAATCAAGTTGCACAAAAAGTTAAATTAGCAGTTTTGTTACAGCAGAGGTACGGGGCAGTGTTGGAAGACTAATTGACGACAAAATGCAATTACGGTAGGAGCCCAATTGCAGATACAGTGAAACCTCCCTTGGGCGGACACTCACCGTCAGGCATTTTTTGTCCGCCCAAGAGAGGTGTCCGCTTAATGGAGGGGAAGCCTATTTTAGAACTTTTTAATGTTTTATTTAATTGATCATCGTTCAAACAAAAGTGTGCATGTATTTTTTCAAAAGTGCACATTTCATTTATGTGCGTAAGTACATATTATTTAAGTAATAACAAAATAAAAATAAATGTTACATTTTAGTCCATAAACTACATAAAATCATAGATTCATTACATAAAAAACTGGGAAATTGTCGATTGACGTAAGTTTTATTTTTAATTTTTTTCAGTGTCAGTACCTTTTTCATCAATAGTTTTCATGTTTTTATCAGTCTCCAAGTTTCTGAGAATTCAAATAACGAACCTAAACCACTGCGCAAACCAAACTAAATGTGTGCAAAGGGGGAAGTCCCCTTTTTCCATTTAGTAGTCCGCCTATGAGGAGTTCGCGTCCGCTCAACGGAGGTTCTTGTTTGATTTGTTATGAAAAGAAATCTTAATGTCCGTTGATAAGAGGTTCGCGTCCGCCCAATAGAGTTTTTGTGTCAATTTTATGCAAAATAACTGTCCGCGTCCGGCCAAGAGAGTGTCCGCTTAAGAGAGAGTAATTTGTTCCGAAATTTATACTTAAAACTTGGTATAGGAAAAAATGTCCGCCCAAGGGAGGTGTCCGTCTAATAGAGGTGTCCGTTAGGAGAGGTTTCACTGTATATATACATACGTATTTGTATATACAGTAAAACCCGCTTAAGTAACTCACGAAAAATGTCAGCTTTTCGAGGTACCTAGACGGGATGGGTAATTAAATGAACCCGCTTAAGTATCTCGATGCGGGTGCTTAAGCGATCATAATTATTGATGTAGTTAATCTTCTTGTTAACTTACATAAATAAGTTCTTGAATAAAACATGAACATTTAATGAAGTGTACGCAATTTAAAACAAAGATCGTAGCATTATTTAAACACATAAATAATAAACAAAAACTTTATAAAAAAATCGATAAAGTAATGTTATGTAAATTTTACAAGAATTTAATTCTTTAAAGTCATTGATTATACATATTTATACATACATACAGTGTTGGACATATCTATGATTTCGGCCCAAATTCTAAATGATGTGAATTGCCACTTATGCTTATTTATTAATTTTTAAGCTTTTTCAATAAAAAGAAATACCATATAAACCTAAGCTTATAATTTTTTAGAACACTAAAAAAAATCATGAAATTTTCATCAAAACATCAAACTTTTTTCTCAGAAGAGTTTATAGCCCATTCAATTTTAGTGTAATAATTTGCAAGTTTCAAGTGGCTAAAAGTTACCGTTGATTTTTAAGGATTTTTTTGCCGAACGTGTTGCGGGAGCACTTAAAATAGGAAAATTATAAGTAAAATGGTAAATGGGGTACAAAAATTTCGGTACTTAGGCGGGTTAGGTAAATAAGCGGGGAGGTACTTCAGCGGGTTTAACTGTACATATGTAATAGGTGAAAGCTATTTATGCATATACATACAGTTTGCGGTAAAAATAAGTTTCCAATGTTTTTAAATGAGCTCGAGCACAAATATTAATGTATTTGTGTATGTGGGTATGTACAATAGAGTGGCCCAAAAAAATTAAGTCGGAATTTTAATGCGGCCACCCCCTAGGATTGTTCTATACCGAAAAAAATATATCCATATTTTTTGTTATTTTTAAATCAAAAAATATTTAGGCAGTGCTCAAAGCGCTTAAACAATAGGAACCGAGTCTCCGATCTAAAAATATTGATTTTCAAGAATTCTACACTATTTCTACGAAAAGTTGTTTTTCCCCACATAAAATACCTAAAAAACTTTGAGCGCTTTGAGCACTCTCTAATTTTTTTTATTGTTTATTTATGTTTATTTGTTTATTTAAGTAGATTAGCGCATTAAGAATTAAACTTTTATTGCGCAATACAAATAACGGATTACAAAAATATGTATTAAAATAAAATAAAAATTACAATTATATAAATATGGCTATGTATGCATATGTAAATATTAACTTAGAAAAGCCAAATAGAAAAATAAAAAATTTATAAAAAAAATAAAATAAAAAATTTATAAAATAAAAAAATTTATGACCACCTTATTATGCGACTTAACTGGAAAAATATTCAAAGATACATTTATTTCTAAATAAAAAAGGGTTATATTTTTCCGGTATAGAATAATCCTAGGAGGTGGCGGCATTAAAATACCCAGTTTCTTCGAATTTCTGAACGAACCCGCTCTATTTTTTTTTAAGATGGATGGTTATTTTGGCCGAAAAAATCACGAAATACACTTCCTGCAGAACGACCATTTTCATAAAATCTCTAGATAATTTTCACGCGTTATTCAACTGAATATCTCTCCATGATTAAGTTTGCCAAAGCCTTTAGTACTAATTGTCTGAAAAATAATACGCCTATTACGGATTGTGTAGACGACGTCTTTACCTTCTTGCAGCAAGTCTGAGCGATTTTTTTCACAGTTTTCAATTGACTTGTTTCTGGTATTTCAATAATTTCCCTATCGACTCTTTTAGTTGTTATTTTAGGCCGTCCTGACCATTTTTGCAGAAACTCTTTCTCGTTCTCGTAGTCGACAATGACTTTAGGTATTACGGTGTGAGATTTTCCAGACTTTGAACCAATGTAACACAAATAATGGCCCCTTTTACGATGTCTGACTATTGCTTTGAGTTCTTCAACTATGAGCTGCTTAAATTTTTCCTTTTTTTCTAAAACCTAACAACAAATTCAGAACATCTGTTAAAAAGTTAATAAAAATATAAAAGCAATAAATAGTAGTTACCTCCAATTTATGAAGACTGAAACTGTGGAAAATATGAAACTTACTTTTTCAGCATTTCTAATGAATAAACCTGCGTTTTTATTTTTCCAAAAAACCCATTTTTTTTAATAGAATTTTGAGCACGCTTGGCCCCAGTGTGCATCACAGTCAGCTGAAAAATAGAAAGAATATCCAAAAATTATTTTTCTACCGTTACTTTCTGCGGAAATTTATCTCGCTTAAAAATCATGTTTTGCTTTGTTCAATTTGCAGCGAAGTTGAAGTCAGTCAATGAAGTTAAGTACAAGAGTGAGAAAGTACAATTTTAAGCTTAATTAAATATGCATGTATGTATGTACAAACCGATTTTTAAGTAAAATCTAAATACCTAAATACATACATATAAAAATGATTTATAAAAATTTAATTGATTTTAATCTTTTAAGACATTTTCTGATATAAATTTAATATAAATAAGTATGTACTTATCTAGGCATGCTACATTAGTTTCTCTGTAAGGCATTCTTCGTTCGCTTCTCTGGATTCTTTTTATCCATGCGTTCTTCCTTCGTTCGAATGTAATGCTGCGGGTAAGGGCTTACGGCCAATGACATGCCCATGTTAAAATAATGCCTCCTTGGAGCGAAAGGGTAAGCGATTCCCATCGAGTTTTTTGCTGGGCTACTCCTTTGAGCAACGATCTAGTATGTGTGTTCGCGTTCCAAGCGAATTTAACTTATCTTCAATAAAAAGAGTCCATATTGGTCTTTGAAAGCGGAAAGAAATTATTGTATTTTTTTTGTTTGCCTGGCTATCATGGTTTGTAAACTAAATCAAAGATGTAACTACATAACCAGGTAATCTGATAACCAATAATACCTACTGCATATTTCCTTATATATCCTCTGGGTCCATACTTCATTTTTTTTTTTCATATTGAACACAGAAACAGTTCAAAAGATGTTTTTAGCCGTAAAAGGTATGCGTTAATGCATGCAAATCAAATTTCAAATTCAATCTCTCTAAACTGCACCCTTTCCTTATTCACCGTTCAAATCAAAAATCAAATCATATCATGCACATTCGACACGAATGCGAATATTTTCCGCACAACCCCTTCTTCATAACACAAGTAATTGAGGTACATACTCGACTCGAATCTGAATTGCTAGAACATTCACGCCCAACCAAACGTAAGTAATTTTTCCGCAATCTCTAAGCTACGAGTATTTCGCCATTTCGCAATATCATCAATTCGAACATTTCCGCACCTCAATCACATCGCTCATGCAAGTTGAGCGAATATTGGCAAGAGCCCTTGGAAAGTGGCAAAAGTAGAGTAAGAAATTGTATATCTTTTTTGTTGACATGCAAGGATTTGGCTTTAAATCGAAATCACATACACACATATGTATGAACATACATACATTCCTATGGAAGTATAACGAATACAAACGAGTGTGTGTAGCGTTGTTTCGCTCGTAAATGCATATCCTTTTTGAGTGCCGCGTATTTTCTGGGCATCTGCTTTACTGTCAGTTTCCTGTTTCGTATGCTTATCAGAGCTGTCGTGATTTGTCTTCAAAATTGCAATTTCTTTGTATCTACTTTTGTTTTATTTTGTATTTTTTCCATTTTTCGCTTCATATGCTATGATGGAATTTACATATCTTGTAGGCAAACAGGGAGGCAAAATATACATGAAGTAGCAAAAATATGAAAATACTCGTAACAAATATGCTTGTCATAATAATGCGCTGTCAAATTTGGCAATTTATACTTGAGCGGCATCAGCAAAAAAGGATTAAATGCTCTTAAATAGGCTTTCGTAGGCAAGGCCTAAAGTGCTTAGCACACGCAAGGTCCTAAGTGTGGCGACCAAGTGATGGAGTGCATTTGTTTTTTTTTTAGAAAATTGACATTTTGCAAGTACAACTGACATAAATACGCGCACGGTTGCGGTGAAACATGCTTTAAGCCGCTATAGGTTTGGGTTGCGAGAGGGCTGCGACCTCATACCATCGATATCGATCTTCAAGCATCGACTTTTAAGCTGAAATAAGTATCGAGGTTTATAAAATACCGGACTAAAACCATCTATGATTAAAGCATCGATATTTCATAGGCATTTGTCAAATGATTGAGTGCAATCTTTTCAGCCCTGCTTTTTTACAAGGAGATAGCATCGAAAGCCTGAACCACGTAATGTGAAACTTAAAACCGCACTGAAACTTCGGATGTCCGCTGTACTGTAGAAGAAGAGTGCCCTCTAAAGCAGACGTGCCGACTTAGAAGTTGAGTGATATTAAAGTCCATGTTTCCCTGCCAGTCAGCTTTCTATGTGTGGTATGAGCCTGTGCAGCCATCGACCGCTATGGTCCCATCGGTGTTGCCACTGTTCCATTGCGCGACGCCTAGCTAGCGATTTTCAAAACTTTCCGTGGGGATCGCCGTGATTTTAGTTGTACATTTCTTGGACCAAGAGTTCGATGGGATGCAAACCTGAGATTACCAGTGCATCTTCCCACACCATTCGAAATTCCGAGCATACTCTTAGGGCGCAAAGGCCATACACTGATCGGATTCCCTTGATACACAATAGCGTTTCACATTAAGTTGGCCAAACATTCGACCTGCAGAGAATTCCGTACTTCAGACCACCAGCTAGCAACTTCCTTACGTTCTGTGTTGGCCCTCTTGTGTTAAGTGTAAGTCTTGACATGTTCCTTTGGTGGACACTGCTTTTTCGCAAATCTAGGTACTTGAGCAAGGGTTTCGACTGCATTGTGAATCCTTTAACTCTTCTGCTCTCTGAATTTTCGCTTGCATATTAGTAGCAGCTCTGTTTTATTCTAGGCCACCTCTTTGGACAGTACATAATGTTTTTTTTTTTTTAAGTAAGGGCAGTAAGTAATTTGAGGCACACCTATATTTTATATACGATTCTATTCGTAGTCTCTTAATTAATCGGCAAATATAAGTGTAATTCATTTTCATCAAGTGCTTCAAAAGTCAGACGAGGAATAAACGTTTAGATCGCCGAAATAGAAAACAAAAGAATAAGTTGGGTTCAAATTGGGCGGTGCAAGTTGTAAATTTTGAGAAAAGATTTTGAAAGTTGAACTCACTTAACTTCATATCTGAATAATAAATTAAATGCGTAAAGTGGACCAATACCAAATTTTTAGCTGCTTAATTGGAGGAGTTATAATGCAAAACAACGTATCTGAACAATCAGTTGTATGGGAGCTACATGTTATAGTGCATCTATTTCGATGATTTTAAGAGATAGTGAAAGTAATATTAAAATACAGCCATGTGCAAAATTTTAGTAAAACATCTTCAAAACTGAGGGAGTTTTTTTTATAAAATGGTTAAATTTTAAGCAAGGTTTCAAGTACCGCTATCTCGAAAAGTGAAGCCAAGTTCTGCCAATTTGCGGGTAATGGAGTACATACCAAATTCGTGCAAAGGACATACAAAATGACAGTTTGAAACTTATGCGAAGTTATGCGAAGCATGCTTAATCAGACCATAACGCTTGCCATGTCCTTAAATGTGTATGTATGGACCAAAAGATGAATATGTATGTATTCGATCCTTAAAATATAACGATAACTATTTTGATAAATATTGTATATTAAAACGATAAACAATATATAGATTTGAAGCTTGGGTTATGTCGATAAATATCTCGAAAAATATACCGGTAGCAGTGTCTATAAATAATATCGATATCAAAACCGATAGAGGATGTCTGACCAATCTGGCCAATATGACATGAAGAAGCCACTACTAAAATCTTCATACATAGCATAGTTAATACTGGGAAGCTATTGGGGCACTCAGGCAATTCGCTTAGGACCACAATTGACTAAGAAGTAATATTAGATTTTTTTATTAGAATGGTGAGGCATCTGACTATTCATTGTGCTCCCTTTAACATCTGAAACTCTTCTTTCTTCCTATAGTAATGGCTCGGTTGTCTCATCGACCTTTAACTAAGTCAAGCCCTGATACCGATAAGAAAGTGATTCCATGATGATTCATAGTTTTACAGCAGCCCGTAACAAATATCGTCAAACAGTCATTATGAGCAGATTTTAAGTTTCTGGGATTTCGTAGGAAAATACTCTAAAAAAAAATGCTTACTTCCTACAGCGTGGCATTTAGTGCTTACCCCTAGCCGAGAAAAACTATTTCTTCTCATTTTACTTAGCAGCAATTTCTAAGCCTCAATAGGCACCCCATCCGCTGCACTCGCAGCAGTCAGGCGAACAAAACTTTCCCACTCGAAACTTTTACTTCCGTCTTCTCCACCGCACCTACAATCACTCAAAATGCGCCGTTCGTTGTTCAACAATCAAATCCGATTTCCTTAGCTCCAATGAAAGCAGTCAAAGCGCAGCCCCTGCCACTAAGACCCCACTCGAGCCCCATTTAACCTTTTAATGAAGTCTCCCAACGTACATACATAGTTATGTAGGCAACTGTTTGTCAGCATTGTTTGTCACGCAGCCCAGCAGTTCCCAGGCCACGTAGGAAATATTAATATTGATTTCTTGAGAAGCTAATTAAATATGCGCTGAACGATGGTATTACGCGTACGAAAATAACAATAACAAAAAACGGTAGCGGCAACGGCAACGGAGTTTGGAACGACACAGTGTTAGACGACGGCAATGTAACGTCGGTGCCAACCAAATTGGAGGCAAGAATAAAACTTAGATGCCAAACAAGCAAACAAACAACTAACACAACACTCTTGTTTGCCTGCCATTGTTCGTACGCTGGTTGATGGGTTCGTTGAATATCAACCGTCAAAGTTGGAAGACGCCTAGGCGACGGGCACCAATTCGCGGCTTGTAAAGTTGTGCGCCTACTCGAAAGAACATGCTAGTTGAACCCAGTAGGGAAACCCCGAACTGATGAACCAAATTTGTAGTTGCGTTCTAGACCTTTATCCCCAAAAACGAACCAGTCCGATAGTAACTAGATCGCCACCAGTTAAAAAGCAGCGAGATGTGGTACTTTTAAAAAACAATTTATTTTTAAGAAATCTATATATAAAATGACGAATTTAGAACTGATTCGAAACTATAGAAAAAGAGATGCAGAACAAACTAGATCTCATCTCTCGAATTTTTAACTATTCGGAAGTACCGAATATTTCACGTTTCTCTGATAAAGACGCCTACGAAGAATGTCTGCTAATGATTGAAGCTCCCATTCTTCTGGAGCTACAGGTTAACCGTGTGACAAAAAAAAAGAAATGGTTTTACCTTCGTATTAGTTTTTTGATATGGTATACCTGTGCGCAAGATGTGGGAACCCTTGGCTCACTTCTATATATAGCTAGCTCTTCAAGCCAGGGTTAATCCCTTGCGACTCTTTTTGGCTTTGTTTCCAGATATACATGAAGTAAATAATTACTTTAAGCTGAGACCTTCCTGCCAAAATAGAAGTTATACTCTAACTTAGCTGACCTCAAGAAATTATTTGTAGGACAGCCAAAAAATTGTATAAATGTTTAATGAAATCTATCATTTCAAAATGAGATTGGATAAAAATGCTTTCGATTGGATTCAATTGGTTTAGATTATATTGCATTAACTGGATTTTTGGTAGATCGAGAAATGAAGATCGGAGAGTTGTCTAGCACTCAAGAGCGGTCCTAAAAACGAACCTTCTGATGGATTGACGAATTACCTGCCTTTGAAGCATACAGAGCAGCGTCAATTACAGAACCAAATACAGTAGTGAATATGCGTTATATCAAAGAACTTATGAATAAGACTTGTATCAGCCTTGGTGCGAGCCTTGGTAGTTGCTGAAGATTGGTATCTGTAAACAGGCTTAAGGCGAGATACATTTAAGCTGATGCAGGCTGCATGCCTTTGAGTCGTCTGTGTACCAAAGCAGAGGGCGTAGCTTGGAGTATTTCTTAAAACTTGTTGTTGTTCCAGCTTGCTGCGTCTATGCGAAGTCTATGTAGGAATTTCACTTATGTAGCCACTTTTCCATTAGACAATCGAGTGCAATCAAATTTCACAGGCAAATTACTTGCCAGAAAAGCAGAGCCCGAATACCGGATGTCTAATTAAATATCGATTTGTAATGTGTGCAACGTAATGACGAAACTTTTCCAATAAAGTTCTTTGTACCATAACAATTAAAAGCTGGTAGGTGGCAATAGTGACTTACATACATACCTTGCCTTCACTGCCCAGACACACCAAACGCTGCGTTTCACACGTATTTAGCTGGCATATATTAGACTGGATGGCCTACTCCATGCGATGGTGGTGGCTTTGACGAAGTGCCAGTGACAACACCATAAGCCGCAATATAATAAGAATTCATGCTAGGCAGCACAGCAATTGGCATTGTGGCAGCAGTGCTGGTGGTGGTGGTAGAAAAATGTCCCTGCAGGAATATGCAGGAGATCACTGAACAAACTAATTCGTGGTGATTTCATCCAACCAACTAGTGAGTTTAATATAGCTTAACAGGGTTGCCACATTTCCAACATGGGAATATGTTCTCGTCGAAAAAATGTGATGGAAATTGCGTTGCGGCTGAGTTCCAAACCTAAATTCAGAATGCCAAAAATAAAAATAGTATGCAAAATTTTCTTGCGAAAACATCAATGTGACGCAGTGCGGCTCAAGTCGTTTGCGCTTTGAGTTTATCAACGATGAAAACTAATGAGCGGTGAAAGCTAGATAAGCAAAAAAGACACAGATTTTTTGGGTGGCATTGGAGCGAGAGGTAGATATTGGGCCAAAAAATTTTGTTCTATTAAAGATAAATTTAGTTGAACCGCACTCATTCTTTTTTAAATAAAAAAAGAGGAAATCAAAATGTATTGCTTTCGAATTGAGTTGTAGTGAGGAGGAAGATGGAAGTTATATTCCTGAATGAGGAATTTTCGCGATCTCTGTCTTAAAATATACTACTCAAAAAAAGTAAGGGAGGTTTCAAAAAAGGAGACTAAAGCTAAATATGGAGGCTATCTGATCTACATATACGCTGGCGTAACTGAAACATTTTTTTTTTCAAGCCTATGCACCAAGGTTAGGTTAGGTTTAGATGGCTACCCCTCGCAAGGGGCTCACTTAGAACGTGGAAGTTGGCCCTTTGTGATACCACTGCGAACGATAACTGCTAAGTTAGAGCGAGAGTCGCTGCGTGCCGGGAACGAAGTTTCGCAGGCGGCCAATCCTAATCCCGGAGAGCTCCGCCGGCTTTTGTCAGACGCAATCTAGAAAAATCCGGGCAGTCTAGGAGGAAATGCTAAGACGATTCCACCTCGTTTTCCTCCATGCAGCTACGACAGAGGGGGTCCGATAAGATATTTAATCTCACTGTATTAACTCCTATAGCATAATGCCCTGTCAGTACACCCACTAAAATCGAGAGATGCGGCTTCGCGAGTCTAAGGATATCTTTAGACCGCCCCAGTACACCCTCGGACAAAAAAACCTCCCCGTAGCACATTCTTTGGTTTTCCTTCAGCGTTCACTGAGTTTACCCACTGAGTCTTCCCAAGAAAAATAGTCAAGGGAACTCTCACCACTGCTATTTCTGGCGATCATTCCTCAAGGGTGCCGCCTCTGGCCAGTTCATCAACCCCCCATATTCTATCGAAAGCGAATTAAGGCATTCACCAACTAGCGTCGAGCGTACTGTAAGTAAGCCCAGCAGCCGGATTCCGGATTCCGGCATTCGCTATTTCTAATTTCGATCGCTAAAAATCTCCAATGAATGGCAGGCGCGCCTAACAAAGTGCATGCAACATGCCCCTCATACTGCCAGATTTGGCTGATTACATATTGTATCTGGTACTTTTCCATGTTGCATACTGTTAGGCCGAACTGTTTTTAATTTAGAGAGTTTTAGCGAATGGACTTCAGCGTAGCGATTATTTCCACTGCAGTGCACTGATTGCCGCCTGGCTGTTGAGTAGATATGAACCTGCCTTACCGCCATAGCGACTAACAGGAGGCAATCGACTGTTTCCTTAAGAGCAAAGACCTCCATCTAAAACCACACTATAGTGATCTGGAAGCATAAAATAAAGTTGTTGTAGAGATCACTGTAAAAAACCCTTCCGCCAAACTTCGACCCACCTGTGTACAAGTTCACCGGTGCTTCCTTTAAATCGCCGCCTTCCAATTCACTCATCCCTCGATGGAATATGCGTTGAGAAAGAGCTAGCTGGTGCGAGGCTAAATACACAGTGATTCATGTTACCCGGAAATATATCGAAGCCCCCGAGAATACTGAAGTGTCCATTGCCCCTAAGTCTGACCACTGGCCTTACTGCGTCCGCTTTATCTGCGATTTTTGCAGGCGCTATGTAAGGGGCCAGACACAAAAAAAAATGAAAACTTATTTTTTAACGTTATCTACCAGGATATCTGAGAATTAGAACCTTAGAGCTTAAATTTTTTTAAGTCTCAATACGACCGTTTTCGACAGAAATACAGAATATCAAAAATCATCGAAAAATTTTGGATTTTTTTACCACTCTTAATTTTTTTTAGTAGTGTATTACCTGCATACATTGGTGGGTAGGTTTTCGTGGACCCTCACTTGTAACTCCTGAACCCCCATATTTTTTTACGTAAACGTAGACCCCCGTCAAGTCTCCCATGGACCCCTTGGAGAATCACGGATGTAGATCATTACTCCGCGAACCATATACTGCAGTCATTATTATTCGATTATGTTTAAAGAAGAAGACTGCATCAGTGCCACACTCCGTCGACAGGTATCGCTTATCTCAACGTAAGTAACAAAAACACGAACCCAAAAAATCGCTTAAGTAACCCATGCTTTTCCTATAGGCATAGTTTGAATTGCGCTTTAGCAATTGAGAACGCTGTTAAACTAAACTCGAGTACTCGAACAACTTGAAATACCTACGAGAAAACTTTCGACTAGCATAGAGCAAAAGTTTGTACCTACAGCCAAAAGGAGCAAGAATCGAGACAAACATTCAAGCACTGCTCAAGCACTGCTCAAGAGAGAGTGAACGAGTGGAGAGATTATATAAAAAACAAATTGTAAATTGTAATTACCCTAATATGGGCTGAAAAGTAAATGAATTTTCCGAGTCGAGCGCAAAGAGTGTTGAAAGCGAAATTTCTTAGAACTGCTAGCAATTCATTGAGCTCACAAGAGCGCACACCAAGATGATGGGGGCAAGGTGGGCGTGGTGAAATACATACTAATTTGCTTACAAGGCAACCAACAACTAACGCCTGAGGAGGCGTTGGGAATGGTGTAATGCCCACGACATATTTCAAATAATTGCTGTTTAATTGAGGTAAGAGTACAAAACACTCTGAGGCGTTGATTGGGCGACGAAAGCGGCGGGTGGTCGTAACTACATAGCAACACGACTACGATATGAAAATTTGTTAGTAACGTGAAAATTTGATTGCAGCGCATTCCTTTTTATGCCAGGCAACAATGGCTAAGATTGGCATCAAATTTCGACAACGAACAATTGGCTGTAAATTTGAAAGCTTGCGCCGAAATTGAATATTTTTTCAGATGTGTTTCGGAAATTCCAGCACTTTATATTCGCTGCACGTGTCAAGTGTTAATATCTGTTTTGCAACGAGCGAGAAATATTTCACCTGTTTCCCAAACTGTTTTCCATTGAAAAAGAAAACAAAATAAGGCGAACCCAAGCAAACAAGACTTCTATTTACAAAACGTGTTGCTGATATTTTAGGTGTTTTCGAAAATAACAAATAGGCAGCAAAACAAGCAAGTAAAATCTGCAAATATTAATGAAAGAGGCATACATACATACATTCAATGTACATATTAGGGTAAGCCAAATAAAATAACCTAAAAATTTATAGCTTTAAAACGACCTAGATATTCACTGAGCAGAAAATTTTCCCATTTGGAAAAATTTGTATTCCAAATTTCAAAGGCGAACTTATCGCAGTTTATAAGGCGAACTTAACGCATATCGGTAGACCACTGGCTTTGTAAGCTGGAGTCGCTGGTTCGAATCCCAGTGAACTCGATCAAGAAATCTGATGAGGATGTGTGGTGATCTCCAAAATAACAGCTATAACTTCTACCATTTATAAAGCTCAATAAAACTTTTGTAATATTTATAATGAAAAAGCCGGTATCGTCAAGCTCAACTAATGGTTGTCCCGCTTCGACGGGGCAGGACCACAATTAGTGGGCATCTGAAGAGGTGGTTGGTGTCGTTCGGCGAATCTTCGCATGCAGGACGCTCATTGAGGACGTTGGACTCGAGTTAACTCTGTCAGAGTGACGTGGGTCTCTCGCGGCAGTTCAAGTTCACTCTCGTCCTCAGATGGTGCTTGCGAGTGTCACTTATAGCCTGTTTGTAAAGTTTTGGGCCCAGCGATTGTTGTACGTAGTGCTGAATTTCGTACTTCAGCTCACAGAGATGCCTCCTGATGTGCCTGGGTGAGGGCTCTGCATCAAACAAGTATCTATAAAGGTGAAAGAAGTGCACGTACAAACTTTCGTTAAGATATCTCAATTTTTACTCGAGTTATCGTGTGCACAGACGGACGGACAGACAGTCGCCGCTTAATCGATTTCTCTTTTCATTCTGATGATTTATGTATACATTTGTCTATATCCATCTCGATTCGTTTTGCCTGTTACAAACAACCGTTATATGGACAAAGTTATAATACCTTTGTGCACAAGTGCGCTCGAGTATAAAAATTTCCGTATTTGGGTACAGCTGTTATTGTTATATTTTTAATAGAGATAAATGTGATACGCACAAATACTAAGAGGGCAAACAGAAGGCAACATTTTTTGTAGAAACGAAAACGTCATTAACAAAACTCTTACTCAAGCTAAGCGTGTCAGGTAGGTCTGCAGCAAGTCCCTTTTTCAACAGTGGGTCTGAACTCATTTTGTGGTTGTCAGCGATAGTAAACTGCTATCCTGCATCTCAAGCTCGGAACACTTTGACGACTGCAACTTCACGACGTAACGACAGCGACATCATTTTGTCGACAAATGTCGCCTTGAAGCCAACTTCTTAAACATTTTGAAGACCTCAGCGACATAGCAAACAGCTGATTTTAAAGTTTGACATTTTGGTATATTTATTTCACAAACTGTGTATTTTTATTTAAGTAAATAAGAAAAACATGAACAATCAACAATATGTGATTAATTTTGCGACAATTTAATTTTGCAGCACTACATCTACTCATTGTCGCCGGCAAAATTAGAAATAGATTTAATTTGGCGACGTCGACAATTGCAGTCCTGCAGCCAAGATGTCGTGCTGTCGTCAAAATAATTGTGTCCGTAAGAACGTGTGTATTTAAAATTTGACAGATGCTGCTTGTCGCTTGCTGTCGTCAAAGTGTTCCGAGCTTCAATAACCAACAAAGCCTTGGCGTGTTTCGTAGCCACAGTATCATTAACTTGCTCAACTTCGGATCTACTGCCACGCAAATTTATCGCTATACAACTGTATCGAGAGCAACGAAACTACGGATTCCTAGTCAAAATTCCGCATCTCGAGAAGTCGTATCAAATATGTGGCTCTTAGCTGAACGTCGTACTCGTAGTTCTGTTGTCGTCCATTGTTGATCTACCAACGGGTCCATAGACCTTACGGAAACCTGTTTTCTTAAAACCCAAATATCTTGCCAGCTTAGATAATAATTTGGGTCGTTGAGACAAGTCCACCTTTTCAATTTGCTTCGATCCAAATGCGGTTAACCCCTCTCACTCTCTTGTCGTGAAGGATGGATTTTTTACCTAACCTCAAAAAACATGACGTCTAATATGTGACAGCTAGGATTTTTTGGAGATAAGCATCACTCACGGTGAAAAGCTATTTTGAGAGAAAGCACTCTACTCTTGAGTTCAGTGCTCTCTCAAAGCCTGCATACGAGTATAAGCCGAAATTATCTCGTTTGCTTGCTTGTTGCCTCGTCCCTGCAGGGAAAGCTACTAGTTGTGAACTAGAATTCTACCAGTTTGCGTTTCACCCCAACTAGTTCGCGTTCTATACATTTTCAATGTTAGCGACTGGTATTTTTAACATTGCGATGTCCTACGAGATGTCAATTGTCAGGCTATGCATCAGCATCTACTAGTAGAAATACTAGTAGCATCATACCAGTTGATGAGATAGTCTGCCAATTCATCCCCTATGAAAATTATGCCTTTTTGCTCGCGGCGCTCCAACAGTCGCAATGGCCGACAGAGCAAAGCACTTGCGTATTATGCCTGGGTTACCAGGTTCAAGCCCGGGCGCAGGGAATTTTTTTTAATTTTTTTTTTTTATATTTGTTTTATTAATATGTTTATTTTGAGTTTTTTGTTATTCTTAAATATAATAAAAAAAAATTTTTTTTTTTAATAAATTTTTTTATGGCACAAGTATTTCTTCCCATATATTTGTTTCTTTTTTTTTTGTAATGCAACTAGATTTTTAAGTTTGTTATTCATATCTAAATTGAAATAATTATTCCTACTTACATTGATCTAACTTTAAAAATCTTAACCACCTCCAAGCGGCCTCGAAACTGCGATCCCAGAACCAGAACCAGTAGTCTTCACGTGACGCCACAGCCGACATTTGTAAGAAAAGCAATTAATTGCGTTTTATTTTAGGTTATGGCAATTCAAAGGCAGATGTCGCTGAACGCTTAAGTTTTGAACTAGTATTTTTTCTAACTGGTTTCGGTTTTCACTGCAGGGGTACATCAGGGCTGCTCACTTTGCCAAGTAGGCATGAAGATGCCGGCTAAAGTACAAGCAGTCCAGAAAAAAGTCTCTTATTATGTCCGTATTTTATATGGCACAGGAACATGAACAAAGATGAGAAGACTTTGGGGGCTTTAGAGAGAACTATTCTACGCAAGATCTGAAACCCTGTTATTCAAAAGGATGCCTCCAACTCTAGAGTCAACTTTATTTTGACAATGAATATGCCCCATCTTTTTTAAGCTACAATCATAAAAACAACTTTTGTGAACTCTGAATATATTTTAGTTTGGCATATAATTTATTATTTTTACCCCCTCTCAAATTTACTTCCAGAATCTAGTTAAGCACTTCACAAAATCCGAACATTTCTGCACAAATTTTCCACTTGGTAATCCTCAACTCAATTCAACGCTTTGCCATTTAATAAGTACACGACTTGCATAAATAAACTGCTATACCAACCTAATGTGCCCATCTCGCCAATATTACTGCCATATTTTGCCTTATTAGTATAATAAGGTTGCCCGAATTTAGGACAAAACGAGAATAAAAACAGTCTATTGGGACACATCTACTTGAAACTTATTCGTTTATGTATGTGAATTTCTACGTTCGTATTCATTTGGTTAATAAATAAATTGTGTGACCTAAATAAGGCCGTAACAAGCGAAGAGCAGAGACAAATAGAATGCAAGAAATATAAACATAACCAAAAAAAAACTAGTTAGAAAATTTTAGTATCAAATGGAAACCAAAGAAAAAGTAAAGAATTCAAGAAATTGGCAAATATTGCTACATATATTCCGCAACAAACTAGCACATGGAAACAAATGGCGACCAATAACCAGCAGGGCATAGTAATCACTTGCTGCTGGACTGAATTTATGCGCAAAAATAAGAAAAACAACCACAATAAAAATACCTAATATAACTAACAACATAAATGCAACTTTTGGGCTGGATTATTTGTGGCGATTTAGTTAGAACGCACGCACGACCTACTAAATACAAATAGACACAATCGTAAGTTGGTTGCTAGCCAACATGACAACACTACACACATTCACAAAACTAGATGTCTGCCCGATTTATCCCATTTCTCCCTATCATTATCCTGCTCCATTTGCAGCTGCTCCAGTGCTGGCAGTGCCCTTAGAGTTATTGCTTAGCCGCAGGCTTTTGGGAGCTTGTGTAAGCTAAATGCTATCACTGTCTATTATTGCATTGATCCCTCACACTGTTGGTTCCACCTCCACGAATTTTTTGTCGTCGTCAACTTTTCTTTATTTTTGCCACTTATCTTTCACTACTTCCTTGCATTGCTCGCTGTTGGAATCCATATTTCCCTTATATTCCGTCTGTGCCCCGATTGACTTTATTATTGCACGTGTTGCCTTAATGTGGACAATCCCGTAAATCCAGTAATTCGTGGTGTGTGCATATGTATGCATGTACATATGTCGAGCTCATCGATGGCAACTTGTTGGTTCTGCGCTGTATTTTGCTCATTTAATAAATTCTTGAAGAACCTTTTCAATGAATTTGTAATCTTGATTGGTGCGGCGGTAAAACGACGTCTTGACGTCTACTTGTTCTAAGGATAAGGCCGATCTTCTAACTAACCTCACTTTCGCCAAGTCAAGACCATTTAAAAGGCATGTCTCTGATCACTCGAAACTCGTATTTCCACTCGGAGGCAAATTTGCGCATTGTAAATGAAATATGTAAGTTCCAGGATGACGCACATCCTTCTAACCGAGGTTAATCCATAATGTCAGTATAAAGTCTGTCAAACCACTTATTATCCCGGATAAATGAGTGGGTGTTCGATATCTTCACCTCCGCTATATCCCTCAAGCTATTGAAAACGCGTGATCCCAAATGCATGAGACGCCTAGTCTGGAGAGCTGGGCATTGACACAAGAAGTGGGTAATTGATTTCTCTTCATGCGCAGCCCGACAACTTTTGCAGAGGGAGCTTGTTTGTATACGCCATTGTTGGAGCATTGGTGCTATAGCACAGTGCGCTGTGATGACACCATTAAGAGCCCTTACTGCAGATTTGTTTAGTGTCAGTAGTTCCTCAGTACGACTCTTATTGGAGTATCGGCCACAAGGATCTTGAGACCTCAGAGACGTCCCGATTGATCCAAAGGTTATTGCTTACGGATGTGTGGTATTCTTCAATCCCTCTTAGCAGAAAAGAAATCGGTGGCTGTAGCGACTTAAACGCTTCGCTAATTTGCATTTCCGAGCCGTGTCTACATATCTCGTCGGCTATTTCGTTCCCTTCTATATATATCTCTTTTTTCGCCACTTATTGACATACGGTGGTATCTTGGCCATAACTGAATAAATGTTGATTTGCAAGTGCTACAAAGTTTATTAGCATAAATACAACCATCAGAGCAGCCTCTTAAAAAGTCAAACGGTGTCCAAACAGAGAGAGGTGGCCAAATAATTTCCTCTCTACGGGAAATTATGCGCCACGACCATCTGATGGATCAGACGCCTTCCGTTGTTTTGTAGCATGAGCATTATACGTACGCTGACCATATTTATAAGGGCCGAATACTGGACAAAATTTTTTTTTCCGCAGAAGCTAACAGATCTTAAAACCTTCTTCAATGACCCTAGATGTATTAGACCTGAAACAGCATCCTTAATGTAACATCTCAAATTTATAGGATTTTTACCCACAAAATTTGTTACAAAAAATTCTTTAAATTTTAGTAGAATAAAGTGTAAGTTTGAAGTAGCTAGGACTTAATGTTAATTTTTGGCATTTTTTGTTGACGTTGGTATGCATTTTTTCATACAAAGTAAGTATGTTCGACAATATTTTTTAAGAGGAAGCAAATGAGCAGCATCTTGAGCTTGCTTATATTCAATTTTAAAGAGCTGAAAAACTTCAAACCAAAATTTGTTCTAAAGATTCTGATTAAAAAGTTTCGTGAAACTTTGCAGAAGAAAAGTTTTTTTTAGTGATGACTGA
The DNA here is from genome assembly GCF_001687245.7 of Rhagoletis zephyria. Lineage (NCBI taxonomy): Eukaryota > Metazoa > Arthropoda > Insecta > Diptera > Tephritidae > Rhagoletis > Rhagoletis zephyria. The sequence continues at coordinate 293,689 of NW_016157370.1, forward strand.
TGAACTTCGCTAAAAGCTCTACTTCTATTAGCTAGGAAACCTGGATTATTTAAATACATCCACAGACAGATATACAGATGAAGGCTACTCCTCAGGCCTGTCTGACCTAAACTAACATATCGACTTGGATTGTTTAGCTTTATCATCATTACGTTGATCAAAATGTTTCGTTATTAGGCAACCTCTAAAACTTGCTGCCTGAATCGAATTAACCGAGTCGGAAACTGTATAAAGCATTATAAGTAATACTAGAGTGCCAGTTACTGTCGAAATTCGACAGTTTTTCTAGTTTTAGAAGCCTTGGAGAGGATTTTTAACGTAACACGCAGCAAAACTAATACGGTACAAATTAACTAACCGGAAAATCTTCTGCTAAAACGTAACTATTTTTTTTTTTTTATCTGAGGTCTTTGGAGGACTTCGGCAGCCGCAACTTGGAATTGACCTCGATACAGTTCAATTGATCGACAAATTTCAATGATTTGATACATATCGATAGTTCGATGAATTTCAAGAACACTAAAATTCGATAACTCAACAAAATTCGTTAACTCGATCAATTTCGATAACTGTGAAATTCGATGGCTCGATAAATTTAGATAACTCAAAAATGTAAAAACTTTGGATACCTTTATAAATTTTTACTTTTGACATCTCCACATTTTTCGAAAACTATCTAAACATTTTGATAACTCGTTACACTCTGTTAAGACGATTAAATGCGATAAGCAGTGATAAATCGATAAGCTTATATAACTTTGAAATTTCGATAAATCGATATATTTTGAAAATTCCATAAACTTCGCTTCGTTGAACCAACCAATTTCAGTAGATCAATAATTATCGATAACTCTGTAAGTTGAAAGAACTCCATGCATTACGACACCTCGATATATTTCTTTAAGTTTATAAATAATGATAATTTAATAAATATCGATAACTTGATACATTTCTTTAACTTGACAAATTTCGTTAATCCCACACGTTTTTATAGCTCGATAACTATCCGTAAATTTGGACAACTAAGTCTCTGTGTCTATAAATTTCGACAACTCAGTAAACATTGATCAGTTTGAATAATTCGATACGTTGCGATAACTTAATAAGCATGGATAAATTTCGATAATTATAAACTTCGATGATTCGATAAATTTCAGTAACCTTTATGGCTGATTTTATTTCGATTCCTATCGGAAAATTTCAGCTCTGTTAACCTAATTCTTATGTATTTTTCATTGTCTCCATTTTCGCCTTTATCTTCAATTTTGCCTTTTTTTGTCCTCATCGTTATCACTTGTTTCTTCATCTTCATCTTCATATTTATCTTTAAGTTTAATTTCAAATACGAAGTAAAACAAAATGAGAAACGCTTGAATTAAACAGGTTGCAAAAACAACCATTAACAAATATGGAAAGTTTTAAACGACGATTTTCAACCCATTTCGAAACTACAAAAACTCTCCTCATCTACAGAAAATTACATTCCAACGGTGTTTCTGGTTTTGAAATCGGTAACTTTACCTTGGTCTTCATCTTTGTTTTTATCTTTCACATCTTTGCTTATATCCTTTTCTTTTTCTATTCACGTAGATGAGATGAGGTGCGATGACGTGATAAGATGTGACGTGATTTTATGTGATGTGATAGGATGTCATGTCATGTGTTGTCATATCCTCTGATGTCATGTCATATGATGTCATACCATATGATGTCATATCATGTGATGCCACGTCATGTAATGCCATGTCATGTCATACGATGTCATATCATGTGATGTCATGCCATATAATGTGATGTCTCTTCATATCATGTGATAAAATGTGATGTGATGTCATGTAATGTGATCACATTCCATGTTCCGATTAGTGTATCGATAACTCTGTTGATAACTGTGTTGATAAAAATACCGATAAAAATATCCATACACATATAGAAAAATACAACGATTGTAAAATCGATTAATTCAGCGATAAATATAACAATCATCAGTATCGATTATTGTACATATCGTTAACAATATAAATCACTAAATCGATATACCGATAACAATATCCATTTTTGTATCGATAACTATACCGATTATTTAATTAATAACAGTATCGATAACAATATCGATTATTTTATCGATAGCAATATCGATTATTATATCGATAAGAATATCGAGTTTTATATCGATAACAATATCGATCTTCATCCTCATCCTTTTCTTCATATTTATCTTTATTTTTGAATATTCCTCTTCACCTTTACCTTAAAGTGTTTAAATTTACTTTGATCTTCGTTTTTGCCATGTACCTCTAGGCATCTTTGTTTCTGTTTTTATTCTCAAACCGCTAAACCGCTGAGAACCATTTCCATGTGCATTATTCCCCTTGAATTTGACAATTTACTCCCAACCAACCAACTGCCGCTAAAGAAGTTTCACTTCGTAAATTCAAGAAATGTTCTTACCCTTTCAGTTACCCTAATTCTTAATTCTGTCATTGTCTCCATTTTCGTCTTTATCTTCACTTCTGGCTTCTTTTTTTTTGACTTCATCGTTATCATTTATTTCTTCATCTTCATATTTATATTTATTTCAAAGCATAATTTCAAATGTGTAGTGTAACAAACAACAGGCAAAACATGTCAAATTGAACATGTTGCAGCAACATCTATACACAATTCGAAAATGTTTAAACGACGGTTTTGCCCGTATTTTTCAACCAATTGTGAAACCATATAAACTCTGCTCATCTACGGAAAAATCGCTTTCCAACGGTGTTCTTGGTTTTAAAATCGGTTCGGTAGAATCGCCAAACGAACGGAGACAAAATTTATGTTAGCGTATTAATATATAGATTCCGTTCAGAAGCTTCTTTAAAATGGCCTGCGGAAAAATTATGTATATGTTTAAAGCAGCGAAACGAAGTTCGTCCAATAAGGGCATAGACAGACCAAAATTGGACGTTGGTGCTAAATGAATGCAAAAATTGTTTACTAACCGGTTGGAGAGAATTCATACGGATACACGGCTTTAGTAGGACTGACCCAGATCAGTAAATCCACCTCATATCATAAATTGAATAGTCTGCACAAATTCAAGGTATTAAAAAATTAAATTTTAACGAGCGTTTTCCAATTTAACTAACTTTTCCAAATACTTACTCCAAGCGAAAGATTAAATCTAAATCAAATATTTGTACACCGAAGACACAAACGCATACGGCACTTTACTTTTATTGAAAATCTCCGACCTAACCACACTCCCTCCCCTCAACCACATCATTTGAATGCAACCAATCAAACAGTTTCCGGGAGGGCGAGGACGTCGCACACAAAGTAAACCACAAAAAGCAAACAATACCGGCGAAACTCATGCTGATAAGGTAAAAAAAAAGAGCCAGGCGAGTTGCGAAAGTTGAAGCAAATTAAAGGGGCCCCACAGGTAAGTAAATATGTGGCAAAGATTTAGGGGAAAAAGTGCGCGTTGCACGTACAACGATTTTCTGCACGTTTTTCAGCAACAAAAATAAATAGCCAGCAAAAAGCGAACAAAATCAACAAAAATAAATAAAATAAAAAAAACAATGCCAAATAAGCGCAGCAACAAAAGGGTAGGGTAAAAATAAATACAAGTACGTACAATAAAAATGCATAAAAGCGTAGTATATATTTAGTAGAACTTTTTCTGCCATTTTCCTCCTCAATGTTGACTTGGTGATCTCCAGCTTTGACTTGCTGCCTGAATGACGGTTTACTTGAAAGCGTTTTTGGAGTATTCGCTTGATTGTCTGCTTGCTTGGTTGGCTCGCTGCTTGTTTGGTTGGCTTGCGCCCACTTTTCTCGGCTGTTTTGCATTTACAAAAGTGACTTTCCGCTTGGCTTTCATTGTCATTCTCTGCCTTCATTTCCATTACATTTTATTTGGAGGTTCTTATCTGTTCAAGAACTTCGTGGCGTCCCTCATCGCTTCATTTGCCTGTTGACTTATTTTTGTACATATTTTTGTTCATCAAAGTTTATTTATTTATTCTTCTGTTCTTTTTTGTTTTATTTTTTGTTTGTGTTTTGCAATACAAGTAATTGTTGCACGGTTGGTTGGTTAGTGTAAGAACTTGTGGGTTGAGGGTTTAGCTTTTGGATTATTTAGTTTCTGTTTTTTTTTTGTCGTTTTCTCAGTTGTCGGTTGATTGTGCAGTTGTTGACATAAAATACAGACGACATCCGAAAAAATATGCTACTGTAGCATCTAAACGGCTTCTTTTTCGTTTTTTTTGTGCTATTAAACAGAAGTCTTTAAGTTCTGGTTGGCGATATTTTTATAAAGTAATCTTCGTCCACGCTATTGTTTGATATTTTTGTTAGAGCTCTTAATGCTGTTTAATCAGGTATTGGCACATCCTATTGAAAAGAAGTTGCAATACTATCTCCCAGGGCGTGTTTATCTCAGTAGCTTTGTTTACTTCGGCACCCTTCAAGATTTTTAGATATTTTGTTGCTTAAAATTTATAAATGTTGCATCGTTACTTTCTTATCTTCTGTGTTGCATAACTACTCCTGAGCACTAGTGTGTACGTGCATTAGGGTGGTCCAAAAACAGTAAAGTCCGAATTGTAATGCTCTCACCCCCTAGGATTGTTCTATATCGAAAAAAGTATACCTCCATTTTTTATTTTGAAATCAAAAAATATTTAGAGGTCGCTCAAAGCGCTCAAAGTTTCTCATGTATTTTATATGGGGAAAAAAACTTTTCGTAGAAATGGTATAGAATAGTTAAAAATCAATATATACCCCATGATAAAAATATAGCAAGGTAGAACCGTTCTCTCATTTTGTCGGCCATGATTTTTTTTTTGAAGTTTGCCAACATTTTAAAATCATATAAAAGTGATAATAAAAGAATGAAATTGTTCGAAATTGTTGTTGCTTGAGATTGAAAATGAAAATGTGTGTGTGAGTTTGTGAGTAAATTTAAAAATTAAATTGTTTGGAAACGTCAAGAATTTGAAAAGTGACTCTCAGCGGTTCTACCTTACTATATTTTTATCATGATATACCCTATATTTTTGATGTAGAATACGTCTTACGTTTCGATATGGAGGCTATGCTCAAATGTTTAAGTTGTAATTTTTAGAGCTTCACGAAAACGCTCACTGTACGAGAACTAATGAAGCGATTTGAAAGAAAAGTGTGGCGTTTCAAAAATATAATTCCAAACCTATCGACAGATTACTTTTTGTAAGTAAACAATTCGGTTTCTGTCGTAGAAACAACGGTAAATATTGGCTTTTTTGGGGTCAATTTTGAGCCTTTAAAGTACTCTGGCAACTTATGGTTGGCAGGTTGAACTTTCATTTTCGGAATATAGATTCTTTGGAGCAATAGAAATATTATTGTATACAAATTTTATATAAGATTTTGAGTGTCAATTCAAAATTGTGAGTGTGTTGTAGAGCTGCAAAAAAATCGGAGCACTATCGATAGTATCGACCTTTTAACATTTTTTTGAAAACATCGATGTTTTTTACTATCGCCGTTTTTAGAAGATATGCCATCATTAGAAAGCTTATCCGTTGCTGATTTAGGGCGGGCAAGAAATTGAAAAATTAAAGCGTAATAAACGCATAATCTTTAACAGTTTAGCTGAATTTTAACGCAAAAGCGTACCAATAGGTGTTTGGGAAAGTTATTACTTATAAAAATGATTTTGTCAGTGCCATTAGATTAAGACTAAAAACCTGAAATGTATCCTAGATTATTGCCTTAAAGAAGGAAAATATTTAATTTATTTAATAAGACATTAATTATAACACAATTTTTTATAATATTTTTTTAATTTTTAATTAATTAATGGATAATTTTTAAATAATAAATGTAATTTTTTAAAAAGTGATGTTTGTTAATTGATCATTATTTCAACTTTAAAGCAGAGGTTATAATTCCCGAAAAAAACACGATAGTACCGATGTTTTATTGGCAAAAACATTGAAAAATCGATAGTTTCAAACAGCGATGTTTTTGCCTACTCTACAGGACTCCCGACTTGTCCAAACCTTAAAAAATCATTAAAATTAAAAAATGCAAAAAACAATAATGGTTAGATACTAATCGCAATGGAAATTTAGTAGCTCTGCTTATATTGAAATTGTAACAGGCCGATGTCTGTACATTATAGTTGTGAAAGAAAAAGTAATATGGGGGGTCTTTATTAGAGCAACAGAAACCAAATTAACAATTTTTAAAATTTTGGAGTATCTGTCTATCCATCTATCTATCTGTTTGTCTGTCTCTCTGTATGCTGTACGCGCATCACTCGAAAACTAATACATATAATCGAATGCAGTTTTCACAGATGCATTGCCAAAGGTCCAACTTAAAAAATAGGAAAAAAATACTTAGAGAGTTGTCACCTATTTGAAATTTGTAGTTTAATTAAATTAATAGGACAAAGTAAATATTGTAATTTGACTATCAAAACAAAGAGTTTTTAAAAGGCTTACGGTTGAAAATATGTTTGTGGAAGGTTGCCAGCTGTTTGAAAGTATTAATTTTATTTAACTGATAAGACCAATTAAATATTTCAATATGGGTAGGTATCAAACTAAAGAGGTCTAGGAAAGTTGTCTGACAAAAATATTTTTAAGGAGGGTTGCCACCTATTTGAAAAATTTTACTCCATTGTTGAAAATTGATAAAATAAATAAAATATTACAATAGGGGTATCAAACAAAAGTTTTCTAAGCAAGTTTGCGGCCAAAAATATTTTTGTAGGGAGTTGCCACCTATTTAAAAAAATTTATTCAGTTGCTCCTTATGCACGAGATGTAGAATCAAGTTATTAGGGTATAAATAAAACTTCCAGTATTAAAAAAAAAACCTTCCAAAATATATTAACTAACAGTTCATAAAGCTCTTCAAATCTACATATAATATTTTGTACGAATGAAGCTATTAAAGTGTTGGGAGGGAGTAACAACACTGTGGTGTAGTGATAAGCACTGCGCGCTTCCACTCCGCAGGGCCTAAGTTCAAACTCTGATAAAAGCGACATCACAAAAAAAAAATATTATTAACAACACAAAAATACTTTTAAGGCGCAGTGAAACACGCTGGGTATATGCTAGTCATAAATAAAACGTTCATTGTGAAAAGCATTAAGATACATTTAGTATAAAGTGTCACTCCCAGAAAACGGAAAATTGTAGTAAAAGATTCAAGCTAAATTTTCTGTCCATGCTGGTTTTTTTCTGCATTAAACCACACAAATTAAATTAAAACAAAAGCATTCAAAATGTTATAATGAAAAATTTTCAAGATTCCACTCGCTTGCCCTTATGTAGCACATACATATGCATTCACTACATTTAAGCTACAGCTCATATTCAAGGAAAAAGCTAAACGCAGGCAAATTTAATAACATTCTCGTAAACAATAAAAGTGGAATTTGTTAAAATTTAAATGCATTCAAATATTTGACGTTTACTTTGCAGCGCCATTGCATTGTATGTGTTGCATGCAACAAAAGCATATATTCGCCAGCAATTGCACAAATTCCACGAGATCCACGAGTAATTCAAGCTAATTAAGTGCAAAATAAAACGAACAAAAGCAATAAAAACAATGGACACTAATATGGTAAATGTACATAGCTGAAAATAATAACAAAGTGAGTCAACACAGAACCAAACTTGAATAAAAAAAACACAACACAGGGGCAGAAATATAACAAACAGAATTGCCGTTTCCTTTTTTCTGCTTTTCCGCTGCTGCTGCTGCTGCATGATTGTACATTTCTTGCAATTATTGCAAATTCTTACGCTCTTTTTTTCGTTTGCTTAACAATAACGTAATGGGAAACGGGGAAAAAGAACTACTTTTTCCATAATTACATTTCACTGGTATTTCAGTGTTGCAAGTTGCAGGTATGCAAACAATAACTGCAGTAAACAAAAAAAAACGAAACGTAGTTCTGAGGCGCTGGGAGACAAGTTGGCGGCCACCAGGGCAGCGGCCGACCGATCCCAGTTTGCTGATTTTCCACAGAACGCTGCTGCTCAGTGTTGCTACATTTTTTGTTTGTCGTGTAGTTGCACATTCTCGCTGCAGCTGGTGTTGCTGCTGCTGCTGTTGGCGAGTTTCCGGTGTGTTACCCTTTTGAAATACATATTCTAAGGTTGCAATGCAAAGAAAATGTGGCATGAATGTGTGCGTGTAAATGCTGTGCCACAGAACAATGCAACTTTCCGCTGCGTTTTTTTTTTATCATTATTATTGCACTGCTGCTGCTGACGCTGCTACATACATATTTAGCAACATCAGCCTTTACCACCAATCGCTGCTACTTCAACCACGTCCAATCGTTAGCTTACATTTTCTTCTTCTTCTCCTTGCTTACATTCAAAATTCCAGCAATCACTCACTCAGTCCCTTTGCTCCGGTTTTTACTCAGCTACTCAGCTTCCAATTGCAGTATCGTTAGTCCTCCCTCTGGTGCCTCCTTCATTATTTCCTGCTTCGTTGCACAACAATTTGATTTTGCTTGGGTTGCAGTTAAATTCAGCAGCTAAATAGCAAAACAGCTGATTACTTATTGTACTTGGGAGTATGTACTCAAGTTCAGTAGTAGCAGCAAAACAAAGAGTTGTAATAAGTTGCTGTCACCAGCGTTTGAGCTGCATTTGTTGCACGGTTTGTTGCCTTCTCATTGTTGCTGCATAGATTACTGGCGGTTTGTGGCTCATGTGGTTGATGTGGTACAGTGAGACACTTCGAGGAAAAAGTCCGAATGAGTTAGAAATGTGCAGCACTCGGGGCTAGAATGGCAAGAAAAAAAGTGCTCGGTTTGAACAAAACAGTCATCCGTATAGAGCATGGATTCCCAAAGTGTTCGAGGTAAAGAACAAAAATTTTGCCTTGGCTTTACCTATCAATGTAGGCAGATAAAACGCTTAATAAGGAAAATTAAAGGTGGAAAGAGAAATTCCTAATTTTTGGGTGATATTTGACAGGCTCTATTTCGTTCGGTACACGGTCGTATTGAGACCTTAAAAAAGGCATTTTGAAGCTTTGGAATTATAATTTTCTGATTTCTTGGCTAGAAGTTGTAAGAAGCTATGGTTCTCATGCAATTCTGACAGATAGCGCGAAAAATAAGTTTGCTTTTTTCGATTCACGTTTTCGTACCCGCTCTGAAATCTCTGATGTACTAAGGTTTTTTGATGATTTACATCACACACGTACCACAGTGCATCACCGCTTCAACTACCCGCAACAATGATGTCGATGCCAATAGCGCAGATGACTTTGATGGTGTTGCCTTTGAGTTTGCCGTTGGTGATCGTTTGATGCCCTCACAGCATTTAACCTTCAGCAAGTACAAATTTAACCGCATATCAACATTTAACCACATCTATGTATGTTGCTAACCATAAGCAAAATAAGAATAAGTACCTACCCTGCAAAAAATGGGACTAATCCGGGATGACTCCGGGAGCAATCGCAAAAGAGCATGCGACTAATACCACTTTTGATCTCTTTATATGGAATGAACTGATCGCTTTTGTTCGAGCATGTCCTATGAAGAGACTAATTGTTCACCTTTATACCCGAAAGGGTATAAAAAGCGACTAGTCACTTTTAAAAAATAAAAATAAAAATTTGCGCCAGCTGAGATTCGAACCGGGTTGCTCAGTTTTGTTAGGGGAATACTCTCTCTGTGTGCCAACGCCGCACATGAAATTTCATTGACTAAGTGCGTACATATCATTAAATCGTTAATAGTACCCGTTAGAGATGAGTTGGGGACTAATTGATCTCCAATTATACCCATAAGGGATGAGTCGAGACTAATTGACCTCCATTAGCACCCGTATGAGACTAGTTGCGACTAATTAATGCCCAATTGTACCCGATTGAGTGTAATCTCGGAATACTCTCTTTAGAGATTAGTCGCACAATTTTTTGCAGGGTACATACATATGTATGTATGTATGTATGCATATAATATTCAAACAATACTTCGCGTTGTAATCGCTATGTAAAGTTTTAAGATCTTCAAACAATAGCAATAAATAGCAGCAGCAGCAGCAGCAGCAGCAGCAACACGTTGAAGTATACTCAAGTCGGGTTTTTGTTTTGCTGAAAGTTATGAGTGGAATTTCGCGCTGCACTGCACATCAAGAGACACACAAGCGCACATAAAGGTACACTTAACCACTTAAAGCAGAAGCTGCTAACCACAAGTGTGACAATTACAAACATACTCGTGAATAAAAGTGCACTTAAATGCTTACAAACTTGCTTATGCTTACGTATGTACATACATACTTATATATGTACTTATGTACTTACATATGTATATGTAGATATTTGCGAACTCATGCATAAGTAAGCACTTGGGTGGGCAAATATGCAAAAAGTGTGGTATGCAAGTGTTTCTATTGTTGTAAATTACGTTAAGAAATATGTTTTTTTTTTACTTCCGTACATATGTTAATACGTACCATATGGTCAATGGTTAGTTAATGACACTTTGACCACTTTTTAGTAATTTTTCTTTTTTTGTGTACTTAATTTATTTATGTAAGCGCCATATAAATTCACGTTTCAAAATTTGTATTTGAAAAAATTTGTTTGCGCTTGAGGACGTTATTAATGTATTAAAAATAACAACTCTCAACTTTAACGTAATAGAATTTAATGGGCTATAAAACTGTGTACCTAAAAATTTTTTAGAAATTCTGAATGAAAAGTTTGAAATTTTGGACAAACATTATTAAACTTTTATAATTTGATAGAAATGTGGATTTATATGGCGCTTGTTGTATAATGAGCTAGACTTTTATACAACAAAAAAAAAATTATAAAAATAAACATAAAATAAAAAATAGCCAAAACTGGTCGAAATATCCATAACTTAATTAGTAGACCACAAGTGTAAGCACTTACTTCATATTCAAACCCTAAAACAGTGAGTGTCAAATTTAATCTCTCAGATTTGGATAAATTTTTTGAACAGTTCAGTAAAACGTTTTATTTTTTTTTTCTCATCGATAATATATTAGGTCCATTCAATATCAAAAAATTGTTACGAATTGTTGCTAGTACTTGCAAGTTTTTACTAGAAATGCATTCAATAACCCAAAAAAGCGAATTCGAGAGCATAACAACCCGAGAGAGCTGCAAATTCTTGCTAGTAAAAATTTTACTAGCAGGAATTTGCAGGAGTGAAAAAATAAGGTTATGTTTCTAAATCAAATGTAAACAAAACGTTTAAGAGGATGATTTGATAAAACATAATTAGTGAAAAGAAAATATGGATGAAAAATCTAATTTAAATCTAATGTTTATTTTGTTATTTTTATGATGATGGAAACTATTCGCAATTAAAAAGAAAATTGCGCGCCAAAACTTAACCGTCAGAAAGTGTCAAAATTGTGTGAGTTACAAGTTTTTACTAGTTTTGCGTTCAATAACTTTTTCTGATAATTTTCTCTTGCTCTCAATTTTACTCTTTATTTTTCGTTTACGCTCTCGCTGCAAGTACTTATTGGAAAAATTATTGAAAGGACCTTCTATTTAACATGGGACTCCATGTAGTATACGTCACCTTCAATTGCTTGTGAATTTCTGTATAGAATTTTGATGAATCCTAAGATTAGGCATATATTTACCCCAACAGAGGCAGTTCGCAAAGTTTAGGAAAACGACAGCATAGACGAAGCCGAATGTGGGGACGGGTTGATTTCGAGAGAAAACCAGTTATACTCATATACTGCTCAGACTTTGTTGCTTTACCAATCATCTCAAAAACAAAGCTCAATAATATTTTACAGTATTTAGAATGTGATAGGATGCCATTAAATAGTAAATGTACCATTGGTATTTAAAGAAAGGCAGAAATCTGGTATTCGAAATTGTTTTCCTAAGTAAACTAAAAATAACAAAAATTTCTAAAAAAAAAAAAGATTATAAAGATTCGGACTCATTTTAGAGTCAGAAAAGTCTCAGAATTCTGACATGTACCCCTCATTATGAGCTCACAAAAAAGAGTCAGAAAAGAGCATATTTCCCTTCTTATAAGGGCACGCCAATTTGAGTCCAAGTTAAGAGTCATATTAGAGTCTGAAATATGACGCTTTCTAAGTCTTAAACACTTACTTCTACGTGAACTTTGAAACTTTTTGTTCAACTCAGAATTTATGATAACAAAAGCGTCCGAGATGAGTCAGTCTGGTTGAGTGGTCTCAGAATCATATTTATGACGAAATTAAGACTAATTTTAGAGTCATAAATTCTGAGCACTCAGAAAATTGTTTCAAAGGAATCAAAAAGGAACTTTGTTGTTTTCAACGGATTTATATATACTAGAAGGGCCAGTTACCGTAGAAATTTGACCAGTTTTCTAGTTTTCTTTAGAGCCCTTGTGATGTTTTCAAACATAGCATGCCGGTTAGATTATAGACACAAAGTAATCAAAAGAAAATCTTCTTCTTTGGAAGTCAAATGATGGAATGGGAAAAATTTAGGCCAAGATTTATGGCTCTATGTATCTCGACAATTCTCGCCCACTGTACAAATTTTAAAACTATGAATTTAGATAATTCGATAGATTTCAGTTAGTCGATATATTTCGACAATTCGATACGTATTGATAGCTCAATAAATTTCACAAACCCTATATTTTCATATCTCGATAAAATTCGATAACTCTACAAATTTCTTAAAATATCGATTAATTGAGAAAACTGTGCATTTCCTGAGCTATATAAATATCGATAACTCAAAAAGTTACATATATCGGTATACTTATATCGATAACTAAATTTTGATTAAATAAATTTCCATATATTTAGACAAATTTCGACAACTCTTTACATTCTTGTAACTCGGTAAAATTCGATAAATCTATAAATAGTGATAAGTGGATAAATTCGTGTGTTTCTAAATATTTCGATAACCCGATATACTGCAAAGATTCCCAAAACTTCAATTTCATAGGCCGACAAATTTTTTTAACTACCAAAAAATTTCGATAAATCAATTAATATCGATAACTCGATAATGTGATAGTAGTCAATACATCACGACTACTTCATAAATTTCGTTAACTCGATAAACTTCAATGATTCTATAAATTTTGAACACTCGATAAATATTGATTATTCAATAAATCATATAAAATAAAATTTCATTAACTTGAGAAATTTTGATAATCGGTTAAAGTTTCATAACTCGATAACTATTGGTCCATTTCGACTGCTAAGTTTCTGCGACAATTAAATACACACTGATCAATTTCAATAACTCGATTCCGATACCTTAATAACATCCATGATCCGATAAATTTCTAACTTGATGAATTTCGATAACTAAAATTCCTGATGACTGGATATATTTCGATTCTTACCGAAAAAAAAAATCTATGCATTTTCTTACTCTTAAGTTGTCCTAATTGTAATGTAAATTATATATTCTCATTGTTTTAATTTTCATCTTTATCTTCAATTTTGCCCTCATCATTTCTTTTTTACCTCCCTTTTATTAGCTCGGGATGTAACAATGTAATAAATGTAAACTCAAATTGAGCAGGTTGCAATAACAACCATACTCAAATACGGAAATTTTTAAACGACGATTTTTTCCTCATCTCAGAAAATTACCTTTTCAATTGTGTTCTTGGTTTTGAAATCGGTTCGCTAGAATCGCCAAACGAACGGGCACAAAATTTATATTAGCGTATTAATATATACACTGAGGTAAAAAAATATTAAAATCAAATAGAAACGTAATTGATCTTACTATAAACGTCAACGAAAGTACTGTATATTGGTAAATATTCAATTCAATTACGCGCATATAAAAATGACCGCGTTCGTACTGAAAAAGCATCCGTGAAGTGAATAATCAAGACAAAAACTAAAAAAAAATTAATTTGCATGTTGACTGCAGTGGAATTCGAACCCGATCATCTCCGGATATCAACAACTTGTGGCAAGCATCTTTGCGCACTAAGCTACACCCAGACATATAAATTTGCTTTCAAATGTTGAATATCCATCAACACCACAGCAAGCGATTTGTACTATGTATGTATGTGTGTGTTGTCACCACTCTCAGAGCTTACATATATATACTCAGATGTGAACAGTCAAATACGTGCGTAATAAATTTTGTATGAAAATATTATTTTTAAATACGAACATTTTTAAACGATAATCAAATATAAAGTATTCATTTTTACTATGCATTATTTCCCTCAGTGTACATATGTGTATATATATATATATATATATTCATTTGTATTTATATTTATATATGCATTAATTTGTTGTCATACATGTTTTTATGAGTTATATAATATTATCTTCAACTAGCAATCAAAAGAAGGGTGCGTTAAGTAAATACTTACCCAAAAAATTTATTTTAAAACGCTGAGCACAAATAAAAACTTTTCACACCTTTATTTTTAACAAAGTTTAACCTTCGCTATTTGTAATAGTTAATGTAAATAAAAATTACCATAAATAAATCTATTTGTAGATATGTATGTGGCGTGTGTTTTTACCAGTGGTGCGTTAAATATATGTATGTACCTAGAGATACATATGTTAACTAAACAAATATACATACATACCCTGCAGTGAAAAATTATCAATTGTTAAAACTAACTAACTTATAGTTAGCATTTTGACGAGATTTCGATTAATGCCTCACTTTTAATTAGCTATGACAAAACCAACTTAAAGTGAATTGTAAAGTCGTGCAGGAGTCATGCAGACGCAACTGGGAGTTGGTTTTCTTTACAAGTTTCTATTAAATATCCTCATACAAAAATTACTTTCAATACACTTTTTTTCTGAACTTCGCAGATTCTTTTTCATATTCAGGACAAATAAAAGGAAGATCGAAATTTTATACTATCATTTTGAAGTTATGTCTGACGGTGTTCGAATATGGGGCCACCCAGAGCAGAATATGTAAACAAATATGAAATGTAATAAAATAAAGTAAATAAATAAGTAAATAAAAAAGTAAANCGATAGATTTCAGTTAGTCGATATATTTCGACAATTCGATACGTATTGATAGCTCAATAAATTTCACAAACCCTATATTTTCATATCTCGATAAAATTCGATAACTCTACAAATTTCTTAAAATATCGATTAATTGAGAAAACTGTGCATTTCCTGAGCTATATAAATATCGATAACTCAAAAAGTTACATATATCGGTATACTTATATCGATAACTAAATTTTGATTAAATAAATTTCCATATATTTAGACAAATTTCGACAACTCTTTACATTCTTGTAACTCGGTAAAATTCGATAAATCTATAAATAGTGATAAGTGGATAAATTCGTGTGTTTCTAAATATTTCGATAACCCGATATACTGCAAAGATTCCCAAAACTTCAATTTCATAGGCCGACAAATTTTTTTAACTACCAAAAAATTTCGATAAATCAATTAATATCGATAACTCGATAATGTGATAGTAGTCAATACATCACGACTACTTCATAAATTTCGTTAACTCGATAAACTTCAATGATTCTATAAATTTTGAACACTCGATAAATATTGATTATTCAATAAATCATATAAAATAAAATTTCATTAACTTGAGAAATTTTGATAATCGGTTAAAGTTTCATAACTCGATAACTATTGGTCCATTTCGACTGCTAAGTTTCTGCGACAATTAAATACACACTGATCAATTTCAATAACTCGATTCCGATACCTTAATAACATCCATGATCCGATAAATTTCTAACTTGATGAATTTCGATAACTAAAATTCCTGATGACTGGATATATTTCGATTCTTACCGAAAAAAAAAATCTATGCATTTTCTTACTCTTAAGTTGTCCTAATTGTAATGTAAATTATATATTCTCATTGTTTTAATTTTCATCTTTATCTTCAATTTTGCCCTCATCATTTCTTTTTTACCTCCCTTTTATTAGCTCGGGATGTAACAATGTAATAAATGTAAACTCAAATTGAGCAGGTTGCAATAACAACCATACTCAAATACGGAAATTTTTAAACGACGATTTTTTCCTCATCTCAGAAAATTACCTTTTCAATTGTGTTCTTGGTTTTGAAATCGGTTCGCTAGAATCGCCAAACGAACGGGCACAAAATTTATATTAGCGTATTAATATATACACTGAGGTAAAAAAATATTAAAATCAAATAGAAACGTAATTGATCTTACTATAAACGTCAACGAAAGTACTGTATATTGGTAAATATTCAATTCAATTACGCGCATATAAAAATGACCGCGTTCGTACTGAAAANCCCATTTTCATCAAATTTTATCACAAATACTTCTTTTTTCTTAAGGGCCATTGTATACCTATGTAAATTTTGAATAAATATTGATGAACTCCTTAGCCACACTGCTCAAAAAATCTGATCGTCCTGCACGCAGACACAAATAAATTCCGTATTTCGTATTCTTGCTTAAATTGCTTAACTTCGACAATTTTAATTAAATTTCATTAAGTTAGGTATAAATTTATTCACGAATAAATGTTGGTTAGCTAGACATTTATAAAAAAAAAAATATTTATTATTAATTAAAAACAAGAAATATAGCGAATACTGGTCAAGAAAATGAAGTTTCTGTTATTGCCACCAGTGCAAATTACAAATACCGAGAATTCCGGGATTATTTGCCAAGAATCTCGGAATCTAAAAGGCCGGGATCCCGGGATTAACTTTCCTAACGATGACACAATGAAAATCTTGCAGTGAATTTCCTACAATATTCATTATATTTTTCATGATAAATCTTCTACGTTAATTTTTATCAAAATACTTGTATATGCGCAACATCCTCGTCGAAATAAAATCTTTGAAAAGTGGTTTCAGTCATATACAAGACTATAGTTTTATTATAAATTTCCGAAAAATGTTTATCATGAAAAACATTGTGAATATTTATTGTAGGAATTTCATCCGACTTTTTAACTGTTAGTATTTTTCCATATGTAGATATGTATGCGCATATACTAGAAATGTATATTCAGATAATTAGAGCATTATAAGTGCCCATAAATTTATGAATCTGCACCCCAGCTGAGACAACAATCGAATGAAGATTCATAAATACTAACAACAGTACAAAAAAATAAAGACAGACTCAACTAAACTCAATATCTACAATGATATCTATAAAAAGCAAAACAAACAGATATTAGGTCTATACAACCCTGCAGGAAATGTATCTAACTATAAGAAGCTAACTTTAAGTTAATAAGGAAGGAGCTAAAAGTCACTTATTATCTGTATATTTTCTTTGACGAAAGCTTTACAGTATATATAACTATATTTCTATGGCGATGGCCGCGAAATAGTCAAGGGGCGTTACCCCTGCATTTTATGTAACAAACTTGTAACCAACTACTTTTGGACATAAAATATCAATAGGAAAAACAAAATATTTTTTTTTTATTTTTTTATTTTTATTAACTTTATTTATTTTATTACATTTCATACTTGTTTCCATATTCTGCTGCAGGTGGTCCCATATTCGAACTCCGTCAGACATAACTTCAAAATGATAATATGAAAATTCGATCTTCCTTTTATTTGTCCTAATTCGAAAAAGTATTTGCGAAGTGCAGGATATTTAAATAGAAACGCGTTTAAAGAACACAATCTCCTTTATTACTCCTGCATTACTTGTCAACTAGTTTGAAGTTAGCGTTTTGTAGCTAACTGCAAGTTATAAATTTTATAGAAATACCACAAAAAAAAACTAACTACAAGGGGGTTTTTTTTTATCAATTGATAATTTTTCTCTGCAGGGAAACTACTACAGGCATAAATACATAAGCATTAGCTTACAAGCCGTTTGTAACAAAAATAGTTTTATCTACAAATAACCTATTTTCAATGCTTTTATGCCGATTTATGTTAAAGCATGTACATATGTATGTATGTATATGTATGTATGTTTGCTTTGCTTTTTGAGTTATTTGAAGAGCCTAAAAAATTATATGGCAAATAGGAAATAATAAAAATTTATATGCTGCTTTAAGTGCGTACATTGTTGGATTATATCTCCGAAGGTGGAGTATACGAGTGTGGCAAATAAAATGATAATAAATAGACATACATATGTACATATACTTATGTATACATATGTACATTGGACATTGGACTTTTTGTTTTTAAATAAACTTTTGGGGAGAGGATGAGGAATGATGAAACACCAACGAAAATAACTTTTTTGTCAAAAAGATTCTCGAGATCAAAAAAAGTTTACTATAAAAAAACATACATACATACATACATACATGTACATACATATTGCTAATTTAATTCACAAAGGCCCTAACCAGAAAATTTATTATTTTACAGGAAAACAAAAAACATTATGAAAATGAAATCATGCATACGGATAGGGCATTTTAAAAAGTGGCATAACTGCGTTGCTCCGAAAAAAGTTTGGTTAGGGCCTTTGTGAATTATAGTAACGATATGTATGTATGTATATGGAAAATTCCAAGTCAACCGAATCAAAAAAAATGTATAATTTTAGAAACCAATTTTTGATCGCAGTCGGTTGACATGGAATTTTCTATACAAACATAGATGTACCCTGCAGCAACTTGGACTCCGCCTAGGTTAGCCTTCGGTTAGTCCCTACTGTTACCAGTACTAGTCTCTCATAATTCCCCTGCCAAAGGTTTTAACTGCCATATTTAACGTTGGCGTGTCATTGCACCGGTCCAACAACTCATCGTAAGATGTCCTATGGTTGTTAATTGTTCTTTATTACCTGGTTTTGGAAAGTCAATTTATATTGAAACAGTTTTTCGTTTGAATACGATTTTGCTCTGTACTCCATAGAAGCTTTTTCGTAATTAGGGGAAAGGATCAGTCCAGTGCCTTTGTCTTGATATCCAATATAAAAAACGAACTGAGACCAACCTTAGTTTCCCAACGTTCACAGTGTATTGGAAATACTTTCGAGATGGGTTCGAAAAAAAATATGAAAACCATAGTAACAAGTGAGGAAGTGAAATCCAAATCCAGCTCATTTTCGAATGGAAATATAATACAATCACTCTCTCTCATTAAAATTTCAATTCGATAATGGGTTGGATTTAGAATCCGTTTTTATTTTTTCTCTCTGACCGCAGGATTTATTTTGAAGGACTTTGTAATTTCAACGATATAATTAATTCCAAAAATTGTTAAAAAAATTCAATGCAGTGTAGAATACAAATGTGGGTAACAAATGCATTGGAAATTTCTTTAGAATTTAAAAAATTTAAATTTTTTGGATTCACAAGGTAATTTTTAAGCTGACAAAGTTAGAAGAGCGAAACTCGAGGATGTTATCGAGTTTATATAAGCCCTTAACATATCATTTTTTCAAAAACAGATATTGCGAAATTTCAAGGAAAAAATTTTAAAATAACATTTTCAATATTTACCAACCCTTCTGCACCAGAAACTTGAATCTGTTTNTAATTTTTAAGCTGACAAAGTTAGAAGAGCGAAACTCGAGGATGTTATCGAGTTTATATAAGCCCTTAACATATCATTTTTTCAAAAACAGATATTGCGAAATTTCAAGGAAAAAATTTTAAAATAACATTTTCAATATTTACCAACCCTTCTGCACCAGAAACTTGAATCTGTTTAAATTCTACAGGATATCCTCATCAATTTTGTACCCATACTTCTTCTCAAGCACATTTCTCTGAATTTATAAATCATTTTTAAATTACTGACGTCAGAGTGAAACCATGTCAGAGTGAAAACATGGATTCTGCGATAAGTGTGGCATCTTGTTTAAAAAAAATTAAATACCTTTTATGTTATGTGAAAAAAGCAGACGATATAGCTGTTAAAGAAAGCTCAACTTAAAAGGTAGTACGAAATATTGCAAAGAAGTACAATTGAATGTACTGCGAAGTACGAAGTACAACATGAAGTACGGTTGGTCACATGATTCAATAATACAAGATTTGATAACTTGACAGTTGTCTCTCTTTTGCACCGCTCCCTTAGCACTGGCACCGCGTTGCTTCTTTGCAAATTTACTTGGGAAAAAGTGTAGCTTTGCAGTGAAATAGAAGTATAAGCTTTGTGCAATAGTTTATTTGTATATGCATATGAAGCAAATTTAGCTGATGAAAACATAAAATAAAATAAATTGAATGTTTACATAAATCTCGTAGTAAGTAGTTGAGTCCTTTTGCAGTTTTTATACAGCTAAATAGCACATAAATTACGTAATTCACTTAGATATATTAATATTTCGTTCAATATTTCGTATAAAATGCCAGATTTCTTGCAAATACATTAGAATTTACAAAACGAATTTCACTACTAATTGCGTACTTTTCTACTACGGTATTTCTCTGTCTTTCGTAAATGCAACCTTTTGTAAGGGAGTGTCGAACCGCGGCTGTCAATAATTATCTAACCTTGCATTATTAAATCATGGGTTGGTCAGATTAAGTATACATAAATACATACATACATAGACTTAATCCGCATAGACTCGGTGCCGGTAGGCAATGCCTGACTTAAGCGCCATCTAATGCCGTTAAATGCCAACAAAATGGTCAACTGTGGTCGACAGACGTTGAACGATGATCAGCATTGCATATATGGGCCTTAACAAAACAACAACAATCCGCAGTAAAAGCGGCATTAACTTAGATAAGGCCAATGAAATTTATCACATAAATGACTATCATAAATGTCAAAATGTTGAATGTGGGTAGAGAGCGGTGAGGGATAAAAATTTTTATAAAACATGCCCACATATACTACGTATACACTTCATACATATACCCTTACTACATAAGTATGTATATACATACATATATGAGTATCGCATATCCAATCCACTAATACATATACCATGAATGTATATATTTTTATCTATGTATAACAAAGTCGCATACATTACATATACATATTTTTTACTACTTTTTTCCAATGGCAGAAATTCTCGCTGTAAATATGACATTTAATGCTTGAAAAATCTGTAGTTGACAGCTTTGTGTCGGCCGGAAAAAAAGATATGTACGAAAATATCGTAAAATAGTATTTATTGTCTATTTTCGCTCCGCTTAAACGCTGTTATCGTTAACTATTTTTATGCCTATATTTATGTGCATGTCAGATACAAACATACATACATACGTAAGTACTATGTTAGAGGATGTGTGCAACTTTATATCTGCATTGAGTCTGATTTATGTATTTAAGCCTTAGTAAAAATCTCAAATATGCATAAATTTAATCTACACAAAAGCTTGCGCATACCTTCATATGTACATATTTGCTGCATTTCATTTAATACAATTTTTTTCTGTATTTTCTTTCATTTAAATTTTTTTCGAAACATTTATTTTGCCGTGTTTTTTTATGTGATTTTCATAGCTTTGGCACTTTTAAACAAGCACTATTCAATTTTATTAGCATAACCCGGAAATGCAAATAAGTAAAATAACAGTCATTTGCAGAGACACAGCAACAACAGTAGCGGCAGTGGATGACTGCAAACGTTCATACGAGTCGAATAGGTGATAACAATAGCCGCATGAAAAGGCATGCACTGAGGGGATAAAATGCAAATAAATACTTTGGTGCAAATGACAATTTTTTACGCCAGTTTCAACTGCGAGCGTATAATTTAAATACTCGGAAATATTCTTTTTTATGTTAATTTCTATTTGGAACTGAAAATTATTGGTTATAGAATATATTTAAAAAATTAACTGTACACGCCTACGTCCGCTTTGAAATTTCAGAGCGTGAGATTTATGTAGGGCAGAGTGATTTTACTAGTTTTTACTTTTAAAATTTTAAAAAAATATTTCTCTCAGAAAATGGTGAACAAATGTATAGCAGTAATACACCACTACCTCAATTAGGGCAGGTACATTTTCATCGATGCGGGGGCTTCGCTGAATCGCTAGTCAGTCCTGGCACCTACTATAGCACTGCCAACTCCCACCCAAAGTCTTATGTTAGTTACTCCAATGTAGAGCGAAGCCTTACCGCGGGCAAGGTGGTCGTACGATCAAGATAAATTCAAACAACAATTTTTAAATTTACAGGGCATTTATCCCTAATAGCCTATTTCCATCCAACGCTTAACTGAAGTTAAGAGCTGAGATAACTTACAAGATGTGATCGGTAATCTTAATTATTGGTTTTTCCTTTCGTTAGCTTGCACTTAATATGAGCAAATACCTCTTTCGAGTTGTAATCTGATTTTTCTAATAGGCATAAACTGCAGTTAAGGCTTGGTGGAAATGAACTGTAAGATAGTTGAAAGTATTTTGTAAGATGATTGAAGTACAGTAGGCAAGATAGTTTAAAAGGCTTTGTTTTCTGGCATGCAAGTCCTACAAATCCAAAGCTATTCATGGTGAAGAGCTCTTTTGGCATAAAGCACTTAAGTCCTCGGCCAACTAATTTTCTTATTTTTTCTTCTTTTTTATTTATTTTTTATAGCTTATCGTTTGTATAAAAAAAAATATTTTTTCTTTTAACTTCATTTCATTTTTAAATAATTATTTTATAGTTTTATATGTACATATTTAATTTTTACTCTTTTTAATTAGATTTTTAAATTTTATTGTTTTAAAAAGAAAAATATTTTTTTATTTATTTCATTTAACTTTTAGAAATATTTTCTTCTTTTTTGACTATTAGTAATTCTTTTAAATTTTAGATTATATTATTTTTTTAGTTTAACTTAATTTTTAGAAACTTATTTTATTAAGTTTTTCTTTTTGAATAAAAGTTTTTAAATTAAATTTTACTTTAATTTTTAGATTTTATTGTTGAAAAAGAAAAATATATTTTTTTAATTTTATTTAATTTTTAGATATATTTTTTATATATTTTTCTTCCTTTTTTATATTATAATTTCTTTTAAATTTTAGATTATATTGTTTAAAAAAATATATTTTTTTAGTTTAACTTAATTTTAAGAAACTTATTTTATTAAGTTTTTCTTTTTAAATTAAATTTTTCATAGTAAATTTTGCTTTAATTTTTAAATTTTATTGTTTTGAAAGGAAGAATATATTTTTTTTTATTTTATTTAATTTTTAGATATATTTTTCTTCGTTTTTTACTATTATAATTTCCTTTTAGATTACATTGTTTAAAAAAATATGTATATTTTTTTTAGTTTAACTTAATTTTAAGAAACTTCTTTTATTAAGTTTTTCTTTTTTTAATTTAAAGTTTTCAAAACAAATTTTGCTTTAATTTTTAGATTTTATTATTGAAAAAGAAAAAAATATATACTCTTCAGACTCACGAAACTTTCAGAAAACTTACTGCTAAAAGGCGAACAGAACTAGGGCCTCCTCGTTAGCAGATCTTATAGTAAGTATTTCGAAAGGTAGTATCGAGCTTTTGAGATAGTTACCAGAATTGAAAGAAAAAAGTTTTTCGTAAGACTATGGTGCTTTGAAAGACATTTGCCAGAACTGCCTTGTTAAAATAGGAAGAAGAAGAAAGAAGATGGGAAAATAGAAAGTCGCTCACTGGAGTCCCCAAAAGAATTATAAAAGTCCTTCCCAAAATCACAGTGAACGGGGAAGCTAAAGAAGCTAGTTGACCCCACACATCCGGACAGCGAGCGCTTGCTTGTGCGAGGGGAACTGTGAGGTTACGGCAGATGGAGTTCGACATCTCCTCTAGAAACTGTGTTGAAGAGAACGACGCAAGAGGCAAATTTAAACGACAGCCTTCGACCATGAACCAGTGGCTGGCTTTTAAGTGGCCGAAAAGCTCTGTAGGCATTGAAAAACCATCGTCTCTAAGGCTGAAAGGTTGGATGATGGCAAATCGTTGACTTCAAAGTAGTTGAAGATAAGTTCCGGACCCAGTGTAAGACACAACTAAAACTGAGTTAGTTCTCTTTACCAACCATCCAACCCGAAGCTCGGCGTCATTCAGTAGAGGACTTAGAATTCTCTATGTTGTAGTTTTATCTCTTTAGGTCTATAAGCGGGGCTTCGTGATGTCTTGTGATCTTTTGCTAAGTGTAACTGAGTCGAAAAGAAGTATCCAGCCTCAGATCAGGTGAAAAAATTACCCTGAATCTCCTTTTAAGTTTAAGGCCATCTGAATAACTTTGTATTTCTTTTCGAAAGTGGGTGTATGGTCAATAATGATAATTAGTCTTACTGCATTTCGGGTATCTGTCGGCGTGGTTGTGCTTATACCCAGGCTTGAATGCTTCTGAGCCCTGCAGCTGGCCTTTGGCGCCACCTAAGTTAGATTAGGAGGGCGTGTATAGAAGCAGAATTGTACATTGTGAGTGCCCTCTTCAAGCGAGCGTCAGGAGGAGACACCTACTGTTGGCATATCTGAGCCCTATGTGGCCATCTCACCAGCCCTTCAATATTGCTATGTCCTCATAAGGTGCGTACTCTCTGGCTCCTATATGCCAAGATATTCGAGTCTTTGCACTTTTGCTATTATTTTTCTGTAACTCTCTTTGTCTAGAGCCCTCCACCATACTTAGGACCTTGCTAGAGATTTCTTATAAACTCTCTCCTCTACATTCGTTTTTCAATTCAACTAGGAATCTGGAATGATTCCGAGGTGTTCTGCCTCGGAGGAGAGTTTCAATATAGTTTCGGGTTGGTTGTGGTAGTTGCAACAGCATAGGAGTAAAGGAGAAGCACCAAAACTTGTATGACATTGGCCAACTTTAACTATAAGAATATGACGCACGCTTGACAAAACATTCCTATAAAGCCATGCAGAGTTCTCACGGGTTGAAATTAGTCATTAGTTAGTGAAAAGGGATCGATAACCCTATGAAGCCAGGAGAACATTTCCCACAAAGCTGCTTTAGAGTATTAAAACCTTCAATGCTTCAACTTTTTAAAGACCAGTTTTCCAAAAATAATATACCAAATAAGCTGCTGTCGATAATTTTTTATTGCTTTAATTTTTCACATTTGCGTCTGTCTATCCGACTGTCATACCAATGATATCGTTACTTTTTTCGCTTTTGTGGCAAGAACTTTAAGTCGTGTTCCTATTACAGCTTTTGTTGTCAGTGCTTTTGTTATTATTGCATTCATTAATGTCGTTTGTTCTCATTCAATCATTGTTGTTGGCTGGCTATGTTGAATTACTTTACTGTCGCATAGTGGTGGCACCATCAGCAACAACAAAGCCAACTTCTTTCAATGTTGCACAATAACTGGGCTTTTGGTCATAACAGCAGCAAGTAAACGAACTGGTGGTCTTTATTGTAGGTAGATAGTAAAAAAACAAAAAAAAAAAACAAAAAAAACACAGAAAAAGTTAAAAAAATACTGGCAGCTGTAAATAGTTGTTGTAGTTTTTAAATACATTCCACAGCCCGATGTTGAAGTTACATAGAGTGCCTCACCAAAAAAGGCGATTTTTCCACCGGAATTATAAAATTTATCATACTTTAAGACTTCAGCCATATTATTTCGGGAAAATATTAAGATTTGCTTGAGCTAATTTGATAAAATTTTTAAATAATTTTTTGCAGACCTTTTAAAACTAAACTCTTCTCTCATCAGAAGTGATTTTTTGTAAAAACAAAATAGTTTTTAAAACTTATTTAACAAAAAAAAATTGTTTTTGCAGGTATTTTCAAATATAATAGATTTCATAATTCCGACGGAAAAAAAGACCGATTTTTGTATAAAAGTCCAACTTTACTGTTTTTGGACCACTCTAATGTACACACTAGGAATGTTAGTCCCGAAAATTCCAGGATTATTTGCCAAGAATCTCGGTATTTTTGGGATTTGTAATTTACCCTGGTGGAAATAATAGAAACGCTTTATGCTGACCAATTTTGACTATATTTCTTTTGTTTATTTAATATTTAACTTTTTTTTTATAAATGTGTGTTACTCAATATACATACATATAATACCTTGCGGCAGGCCATTTTGCACACAAAAAAAATCAATATATTCGCCAAGCCAAGAGCCAAATATAGTAAAACTGCGTTCTTAATTTTTCTCTCTGACGTCAGGATTTTTTGAAAGAAATTTGATATTTGAAAGATATGATACTTAAAAAACCAGTATGGGTATCAAATGGAAGGGAAAATTCTGTAGAGTTAAAACACATTAAATCTTTTGGTGCGTATGGGATGGGTAGATATTGAAAATACCCTTTAATAATTTTTTGCTCGAATATCCTTGAAATTTTGCAATTCTTATTTTTGAAAAAATTATATGTTTGGACTCACTTTATTAGCTTAAAAAAAGATGAGATTAAGGTTCATTTTCAATTCCTATTCGTCTTTGTGAACCCGAAAAATTTATTTCATTTGGTATCCACCCATATTTTTGTTTTACATTGCACTGAATTTTTTAAATAAATTTTGGAGTTAATCATATCTTTGAAATTATAAAGTCTTTTTAAAAAAACCATGACGTCAGAGAAATGCCCATTTATATGCAGTTAATTATGTTTAACATGAGGTAGACTTTTACAAAAAAAATTTAAACTTTAAACTTTGTATATGGTAGGCGAGCTTCTCTAACGATATTGATACAATTTTTTCATGTTAAATCGTTGAAAAATAATAAATATCTAAATCCCGGTACTGATCCCGGAATCCCGGGATTGAACCAACGACATCCCGAAAATCCCGGAATCGTAAAATTCGAAAAAATTTACATCCCTATTACACACATATGCACTCGTCTGCATATAACATTTTCCGCTTGCCTTTTATGGCAATTTTTTGTACATTGTAATTTTTTCTCTCAACATTTCGCTACTTTTTGGTGGGTTGGACATTTATGTTAATTTGCCCCATTATATAGACATGCTTCGGTCTTTACATATATGCATGCATACATACATATGTAATTCACAAAACGACAACACAGACTCTTATCCATGGGTACTACAATGTTTGTGCCATCTCAGTTTGACCAGTTCGAGCCAGCTACAACGTCCGTACACAGCTATCGCGATCCGCCTGACCACAGCCGCTTGCCACATGCGATCCGCACACTTCCGCCACGCCACAGTATTGCTCATTTACTGCCCCTTTCCACTTGCAGCTTCCACCGTTGCGTATTTGCGTCCACCATACGCCCGCTGGCATTTATGTATGTATCTCTCTTGCAGCCACTTTCTTCAATCTTCCGCTTTCCCTCCATGCATTATCTACCAATTTGGCGTTTTTGCTTGGATGTTATCTGACTGAATTTAAGTTGCTATTAATGTTAAGTCGCTTGTAGTTAATTCGTTCTGTGTGTTGAATGACGTTCATTATGAGTGGGTTTTCGTTTTTTGATGGAGACAAAAGAAGAAATAAGAAAATAACAGCGAAATGAATACAAATGAAAGAAAAAAAAACTCAAGCAGAAATACGGGAAATTTAACGTCGGAAAAAATATACTAACATGTAAAATTCAAAAGAACGAGCAGCAAGATCTCCAAAAATTACACGCGCATACGAAATTTTCCAAATTAAGTCCAGCGTAAAGCGTATATTTTATCAGCAACGATGTCGTACTCGCTGTGGTCTGGGGTGTACATACATACTTAAATTTTAATAATAGAAATAAAAATGCAAATGACCAGAAAATGTAGAAAGAAGCTAACTGTTTTATGCTTTGTACATTTTTGTAACAAAATTTTCTGTGCATGTGGCTTCTCCTGCTGCCGGGCAAATCACCAGCGCACAGGGGTTCGAAACTGGAATTTAATGTTGATAATTCACTGGAACCTACATTTTTTAACCAACTTGATTATTATTTTTTTTTAATGAAAGATCATAAAATTACCAAGAAACCAGTTGAGCCCGATTTTTTTTATTTTTTATATGTTTAGAAATTGTAGCAATTTTGAACGGAATCGAGAGGGAAGTGCTTTATGCACTGGCCGGGGTGCTAGTCTCTAGACTACCTTCCCCGAGAGTGGGCTTCCCATCGAAGCGTGTTGGGCTACCCACTAAAACACAAAACTCACACCGCCCGCGCAAGAATCCCGCATTTGGCACCATAATTAAGGTTAAGTGCATCAGGTTTTGGTAGAATCACATATGTGGTCATAAGTGGGCGGTGGCATGCCCAAATCCAAACATTTATAATAATCTAATTTTTGCAAATAGTCGATTTTGAGTCAATTAGCTTTAGTAGTTACTGATTTATTGCAATTTTCATGTTTTAGTAAATTACCGTTATATGGGAGGTGGGCGTGGTTATTGCCCAATTTCAAAGATTTTCAACAGATTTCTTAGCTGGACCCTAGGCAAGACGCCTACCGAGTTTAATACGGATTGGTCAAGCGGTTACTGAGATACATTATTTGATCATAAGTGGGCGGAGTCACCCCCATTTTCTAAAAATTTCATAATAATACTATTACGCACCAAAATTCTACTTTACATCTTTCGAAAATACCGTTATATGAGAAGGGAGCGTGGTTATAGTCCGATTTCACCTATTTTCAATACCAAATTTCATTGAGATATCTCAATTTTGACTCGAGTTATCGTGTACACGGACAGACGGACGGGCGGTCAGACAGACAGACATGCCTCAATCGACTTCTCTTTTCATTCTGATCATTTATGTATACATTTGTCCCCATTCCCTTAGGCTGTTATAAATAACCGTTATGCGAACAAAGTTATAGTACCCTTGTACAAGTGCGATCGGGTAAAAAAAATATAAACATATATATGTTGCGTGAAAAATTAAGGTACCAGTAAATTATAAAAAGTGAATTCCAGCTTTAAACCACTGTGCAGCGTCTGGTTGTCAGCTGCGACAAAACTTACTGCCTGCCCTAACTAACTGCCTCTTCGTTACTTTTATTTGCCTCGCTCACTACAGTGTGACGAAGCGTTAAGTGTACACAAATTAGTGAGATCTGCACCTTAGCAGCGATATGTTGCAAGATAGTATGTAAAACAAACCAATCGGAGCACGGCGGCTGTCACTACGGATGCTATGCGTAGGCGTCACCTAAGCCGACCTGGCCGTGCTATAAAAGTACACAGCTTTCGCCAAATTTTTGCTCATTACATTTAACTCAAATTTACATAGCTTTTGATTTAATTTTTTTCGCGATTCATTCCTCCGCTTTCAACTCTCATTTTGCTTTAATCTCTAACTATGTTTGCTTTTTTTACATTTCATTTTTCGTTTAATGACCTTTTTGTCGTTAATTAATTTTGAAAATGTTTTGATGTTTTTTTTTTTTTAACATGAAATTGCGTGTAAATAAATGATTATGTCCATCAATGTGTTTTTTTTTTGTTTTCCTCTTCTCATTGTTAGCTTCACAGGCTATTTATTGAGGTTCACGTTGTGCAACGTTTACTTTCGAGGAAGGGAAACGTTGATGTGTCTGTTAATTAATTATTTATTATTTATTTGAATTTTTAAACACTTCCTTTGCTTAGGTTAGGTACCTTTTTTACGACGAAAAATGGGGAAGCATTGCGTGACATACTTTTTTTCGGTTTGAATGCCTGACCTTTTTAGTTCTAAACAAAATTCTTTAACTACGTAACGGGCATAAAAACATTCCTGTAAGCTCATTAATTGACATTAAAAACATGCACCATCTTGTTACATGCCCCTCATACTACCAGATTTGGCTGATTTCACATTGCATTTGTTACTTTTCCATGTTGTATACTTTTAGGCCCCACTACTTTTCATTTAGAGAATTTTAGCATAGCGATTGTAAGAATTCCACTGCTGAATTCAGTTCTTATCTACAAAATCTTCTAATTTTTAGATTAAAATTAAGGTTATCTTACGTTAAGGTAATTGCCCCAAACAGTTTTTTTATAACACTAAGAACCTTTGCAGCTAAGCTATAGTGAAAAACGCTGTGTTCAAAATATCAAAGTTTATTAGGCTGCAGATATCGCTCCGCTTGAACCCCTCGCAGCGGAAACGGGTGCAATCTCAGGTATTTTGACCTTCACCTTGACGTCCTCCAAGAAGTTGCGGCATTCAAATTCTTTAGAATTGAGATTTGCCGCCTCGGGAACTCAACGAGATCTCTTGACCCGCTTCCGGTCCACCCTCAGCGGGCAAGATCTTGCAGTAGCATAAATCCTGGTTTCGTCCAGCGCAAGCTGTGGTGACAAGAGGCCTATTTATTCAAGAGTAGTTCACATATAGTCACTCTTCTAGGTGAGGCCGACACGAGAGTGGTATTCATTTGCAGCACATGCGCCATGGCGAGACCTCTGGAACTGCGAATTTGAGGTTGATGGAGTGCTCCTTGCAAAAGACCTCTCTGCCAAACCTTCTATCAATCTTTGACCTATCCATGCAGTAGTTGGAAGTACTTCCTCACGATTACCACAAAACTCACTCCTAGGTTGAATGGCTGTTACTGGTTATCAAAAAATAACATATCAAGCTAGACGTTTTCGTCCATTAACTAAAGCAGGGGTGGAGGAACACCACCTTCTAACATGCCCCTAAAACTAAACGCTAAATAATGACACCACACTATTCCGCCGCGGTAGTTCTGTTACAGAGCAGACGGTACATAAACATAGAGAGGTTTCTAAAAGTGCCTCGCGGTAGTAAAAGGCACTCACAGTGCAGTTTTTGTGTATGATTGGAGCTCCTGAGTGGGAATCCTGTTTGCCATATGCAGATCAATTAGAGTCTGCAGAGATTTAAGTAAAAACGAATTGAGAATAATTGTCCAGAAATCTTTGGAGAGATGAGAGAGCTTCCTCCAGCCTTCGGTATAAACGCCACACGGATAACGCCACTTGCATAGATTAAAGCCAGCCAAAGTCGCAAAACCTTCAAATTATTTTGCAATTGGACCATCTTGTCCTGCTGACTAGGAGGACTTGAAAGACCTTACCGCACAGGCAAGGCGACGCTTATCCAACAGGTCACTTATTCAGAGGCTTCTCATGGAAATTGGTTGCATACAAAACGGGTAGCGAGGTCGACGTCTGCGGTATTAAAAAGTCGACACATTGATGACCTAAAATCAAATAGCTCCGCTGTGCACCAGAGCGTCTATCCACTATGTGCCTGTTTCTATTCCACAGTATACAAATGTTCCTTTGATTTTCCGTAGTTTAAAAAAAAAATCCTTGATGTTAAAAAAGGTACCAATGCTCCCAATTTAAGCGCCAAATGGGCGTGTATAACAATCAGCTCGTCACTTGCAGATGCCCTACTCTACAGCATGAAGCTTTTATCAATTTGCGTCATGTATTTCAATATCCATTCATACATACACACGTACATATGAAGTTATCAGCAATTTAATTTTCATGCCCTGCGGGAGGGCCTGCCGACATCAGCGTCAGGCAGTCGATGTATTCGCGGGACTGCTGACATGCGAAAAAGTGATTGAGAGCAGCATTATAGGGCTGTTATGTATGTTATCATGCATGAAAACATTTTGTGTAGATTAATATAAATATAAATATACACAAATAAATGTATTAGGGTGGTGCTGAATTTATAAACATCACACACTTCATGCCACACTATATTTTGTTCTACGTACAAAATACGGACTTCCACGAAAATTTAAAAATTAGAGAAAACGCTGCCAGAGATTGAAAAAATATTTTTTATCGCAAAAATTCGATGAAATTTTGACCTTGTGTGAATTATTTTCGAGAATGCACTTTCAAGTCAAAATTTTATCAAATTTTTGGAATCCCTTTTTACTTGAAATTTTTTCCAACACTGGTAGCGACTGCTAAAAATTATATTACAATTTTTAAGTTTTCGTAGACGTCCGTATTTTGAAGGTTGAACAAAATAAAGCAGCGCCCGATACAAAATTTAGATTTTGATATTTTTAAGGATCACCCTGATATGTATCTACAAACATTATTTAATAGATACGCGTAAATAATAGCATTAAAGTTCTTCTTTTCTGCTTATTGAGCTTAACTTTGAAGCGCATTAATTTTGTGCCGTTTTTTTTGCGATTATGCTTATGTACAAATTGTGAAATTTTTAAGTGCTCTTGTTGTACTTGCTGTTGCAGTGATTTATTCACTTTGCAACTTACAAGCAAACTTAATTTACATAAACGCATATTTTCAACGTAATTTTTCGAAAGTACTTAGATAATAATTTATGCATTCACTTCAATAATTCTTATTGCTAAATGAGCTGGAAGATGGTTGTTAATCTTTTTCTAATGCATAAAAATAAAAATGAAAAAAAGACAATAACGAAAAAAACTGGCTATGGAAAAATAAATGCGCTCAATTTTTTTGTTTGTTACATTTTTGTTAAACTTTACATTTTTAATTTCTTTATTTGCTTCGCTGATTTATTGCTGCCGCTGGTTGTTAGCAATAATGCAACAAATTAAACAGAACAACTACTATGTATGTGATATGGACCTGTAGGAAAAACTGAAGTAATGCATCGTGCAATTGTGCACGGCGTACTATATACTGTTGAGAAAAATTTTGTACCCAATAATACTTTATGTCTTCAATTATAAATATAAATATATTTCAGTAATTTGCACGAAAAATGTATATTAAAATGGATGACTTAAAATTATTTAATTTCGACTCTCTATTCCAACAACGTCCGCATTCACAGGAAGAACTTTTTCCGGCACATAAAAATCGTGTTTACTTTTCCTTTTAAATAAGTGTACTATGTTTTTTCCATTTTTTTATTTTTTTTTGAAAAAGTACTATAAATGTCTTAGAAAATGTCATATCTGGTCTATACCATAAAATCTTTCATTCATGATCATTTTAAAATTTCATTATCAATATTCTGATACGTAAAGGAGTCGGCAGATACAAAAGGGTTTGCCCTCCACGAGAGGAGAGTCGATAGATGAGGAGGAACTCCTCGTTTTCTGGTCCCGGGAGTGTCGAAGTAGTTTTTAAATATGCAGTGACGTTATTATCATTGCGACCTAAAGATCTAGAGATAGTTTGCGCCTTTTCTTGCGAATTTCCCTTGAAAGACTCAGCGAAATAGAAGGAAATAAATAGATTTCAGAGATAAGCAATCTGTAGGCAGGCCTTTTCAAAACCCACTAGTCTTATCTGATAGATGCATATAAGAAACGTACAAAAAAAATCAAGAATAGCTTCCGAAGAGCAGCAATTCTCAAGATCCAGAGGGTGGATTGCGCAATGCCTGGAGTTTGTAAGAGAAAAAATAACGTGCCTTACGGTAGTATTTAAAAGAATCACTCTCTGATTCGAAATCAAGTGGTCAATCACTAATCAAAGACCGTTTCCAGGCAGTTTTATAACCGCAACCAACCCCGGAATGAAAGCTACTCGTAGTGAGGAAAATTTACAGACTTTTTTAACTATGGCAGTTATTTATATCAAGAAGGATAGATGATGGCGGCAGTCCATTCATAGTGTCATCAAAGTGTCTACTAAGTACAACGCGCTAAGGGGACAGCAATATTATGTAACACTGGCTCAGGCTTGTATGCAACGGCCAAGGGGTCGTTAAAGCAAATACTTTTGGAAAGGAAAGGAAAGGAAAGGAAAGGAAAGGAAAGGAAAGGAAAGGAAAGGAAAAGGAAATAAAAGGAAAGGAAAGGAAAGAAAATAAAGGGTAAGGAACTTAAATCAAATGAAATTATTTAAAATGATATAGCTAAAAAAATCGGGAGGGATGGGAAAAATCTTTAAGCTATGTTCCCACTTTTAAGAGCGTCAGCAACCCGTCGACGAAAATCGCAATCGCCGAAAGCAGTTGAAAACCCTACAGGGCAGCTACACCTAGCACATGGCGGAGCGCAACTAAAACCACTTTTTGTCTCCCTGCAAGTTTTCTTCTCACACTCTTTTCCCTACGAGATTTCTTTAGAAACTCAATTCAAATTACATTTGCGCGATTTCTCTTATTCACATCTGACCCCGACGAAATTATTTATTAGAACAGATATGTAGCGAGCAACCAGCACATTACCCACAATCCCTGGGGGATGCTTCACGCTTCAATGGCTAACATGTTGCAACAACGGCACAGGCATTCGTGTGTATGTGATAGGGTATATTTATGTACATAAGTGGGTACGAACAAGTGCTAGATGTTGTACTTTCAAAAAATAAAATAAAAAGAAAAAACAAAACCGAAAGCCAAACGCGAACACTCCGGCATCCGCTCCCTTAGGTGGTTTGTAACTTCAAAATTAATTTGATTGGGAAATGCACGCATACAATCAAACGAACACCGATTGCGCGATTACATGTTCGTATACTTAAGTAATACATATGTACGTATATACACATGTACTTGCACACATTATGTTGTAAGTAAAGCGCAGTTATTGTAATTTATATGCGATCATATCTTCAACAAAACGTATAAAAGCACTTATGTATGTTGTATTCGGTATCTGTTTAAATTGCATTAATGTTTGCTTGAATTGGTTTGATGGCCTGTTTCGGTGCCCATTCCAATTCCAATTCCATTCCCATTTCCCTCACTCTGCTATGCGCCGCGAATTATATGCTAATTGCTCATTTGTTGGTATATCCTCTTACCGTATAAATTACACTCGCATATATGTATATTTGTTTCATTGGTTTTTTTTTTTTAATTTTTTTTCTTGGGCTGTCTTTGAAAAAGTGGTTTGATACTCTGTGCGTTGTTGGTGGCTTTAATGGTTGTGGGTTATGACAGCACTTGAGTTCTTTATTGCGCAATTTTCTACACTATTCAATGGATCGCTGTCTACACTAATGTCTTTCATAACTGTATAGTGCGCTATTATGCTTCATGCTAGCGATAAGTGATGATCCCCATTTGTGTAGACATTTTAAGGTTATGTTGAATAATGGAATAATACCATTCGCATATGGAATTTGATAATGAATGTATGCCAAATGGGCAAATACATAAAAGTAATGCATGTAATTTATCGTATTTATGTGATTCGGTTCAGAGTATAACATTTTCGAAAGCATTAGTTGAATAAAAGAATTGTATTCGGTTCATATGAAAAGATCCAATTGTTTTACAAAACAAAAAAAGTAAATAAAATTTGGAGATAAAATAAAGTTCATTCCTAAAAATATCAGCTATAATTCCAAGCCTATAACAAAATAATCTTCCTTTGCAGTGTCATTGCAGGAAACCAAATTGTTACTGAACTTTTGAGGAGAGCACAATTGGTGTGTGCTGCTCCTGAAGCATTGAACAGCAAGTCAGCCTAAATGGAAGCTTTGCAATGCAAGTTTGACCGCATGCATTCGGGCCAAGGGTGGGTTGGTAGCATTGAATCAAAGTGCCTTCTGTTGATACTAGCCGGTGTTTGAACCAACCCAGGTTAGACTAATGTGGCAGTCGGTTCAAGTGGCCAACTCACTTAAACCTTTTGAAGGTCCTTTGTGGTACCACTGCATAACACGGGAACCTCGGTGACTATTCTTTAGAGAACCAATTTGAGGCTCTTATAAAGCGTAGAATTGGTTTTAAAGAAGGGCCTACCTAAAAAACCTGCTCTCCTGTTGGCCAAAGCTGGGCAACTACAGAATAAGTGCTCTACGGTCTCTTCCTCTTCCTCATCTCAGCAACTTCTGCAATATTCGAGGGAGAACATTCCCAGTCTTGAAGGGTGCCTGCCAAATAGCCAATGACCGGTTACACAAGCCGTGATCATCGGAATATTCTCTCAGTTTCCTTCAATATCTCTGTGTCCCAGAACCCATATTAGGCTAACCTTGAACACAGGGCTAATATCGTTTAGAGCTGCGAGGCATTCCTGCGCAACCTTCGACCTCAGCATTACCATGATCATTAATTTAATAAAGCTGATACCTGGTATATGCCATCAAGTCCCGGTGAATTGTAAGGACCAAAAGTGTGTTCGATTTTCGCGTTAATAATCAGTTACATGGCGACTTTGTGAGCATTCTTCTTAATCTGGCCGCTCCCGTGGTTTTCTCAATTCCCATGCAGTAACTTTTCCAGGATTTACGTTTCGCAGATCTTGTATATTTTTAGATAAGTCTTATAATCCTCTGTTGCTCTCGTGGCTTTGTAGAATAGTTAATCACAGAACAAAGACAGTTTTTATGTAAAGTTGCTGTTACTTTTTTCTTTCCGAGTGTAGAGTTCGACCACCCAAGCTACCTTCAAGACATGAACAATCCTGTAAATAGTTACTTATTTCTAAGAAAACAAACACTATTAACGCTCAACTTTGAAATAGTCACAGGCTTCAAAGTCTATGTAACCCCTTGTAAATTATTTGTTAACTCTCCAAGAAAGTTCCATTTGATTGCGTAAAACAAGCTCAAAACAAAGAAAATATTTTTTTACTACATAAAATTGCGGTCATCAAGGAGAGAAATTGCTGGCAATTTTATAAAATTATCGTGAGAACTGTGCGCAAGGTGCGCGGCTTGACTATAACCAAACACTAAACAAACGCGCGACTTGGAAAGTAATATATAATAAGAAGAAGAAAAGAACAGGCTAAAGAAAGCACTTGCCAGAGGGCGGGAGGACAATGAAAATTTATGCAAATTGGCACTAATTATGGGAATTCGCAACAACTGCTACACCCAATTCGATTATTATATGTATATATGTATTTGTATCTACTATCTATTTTGATGACTTTTGCATTGGACACTTGATTGGATAATTAAAAATTGCAGTTAATAGTTTGGTGTAGAAATTGCACATTTAAATTGAGGTATGTATTTATGTACATACATACATATTTGTGTTCATATGGAATAGTAGCTTATGTCGAGAAGTTGGCTTTAGAGTAATGCGGCATTCTCTTTATCCTTTAGACGAAAAGTAATTTTTTGATAAGACTTAATAAGAATATTGACTTGCTAGTATCCGTACTATGTCTTGCACGTTTATTTGTAAAACAGTTCTTCAACGGCTCGGCGATAGTGAGTCCTTCGCAATGGTATTCCGCGAATGCCGCCTTATACTAAAGCCAGCTTTTCGACATAAGCTACTATGTCATATGAACTCAGATATGTATGTATATATAACAGCGGTTAGACACAAGCGCACTGCTACCCAGAGCTAAATATATAGAAACGGTTAGCTATAAGTAACCGTTGTTTGCCAATAATTGCCAGTCCAATAAAATGTCCTTTAATAGAGCCAATACATATGTAAATGGTGCGCTCTATATTTTTTTTATAAAAAAAAAAACTTTACAGGCACCTTGTATGCATTAAATATGCGCTGATGACTGCCGTCAGGTAATTTATTAGAACAAAAAAAAAATACAATTGCCGCGTACAAAGTAATTAGTTAGTGCTCGGCCTGCCACAGGCCGGTAGCCGAGATGGCGAGAGAAATATTCAAATAACCGGTAATGGAGTTTTACTGGTGTGAGTACTTGATTGCAGTGTGAAAGCGTAATTTGCGATACATACTTACAAATATGTACATATATGTACGAGTACTTATTGCACATACTGTAAATAATTCATTGAAAGACGTGATTGCAAATACAGAAGTGGCCGATAATTGTTTGGGCGATTTGTGCTATTTTTAACACCAGATGCGGCTGACACATAA
Source organism: Rhagoletis zephyria (assembly GCF_001687245.7). NCBI lineage: Eukaryota > Metazoa > Arthropoda > Insecta > Diptera > Tephritidae > Rhagoletis > Rhagoletis zephyria. The sequence goes on from NW_016157370.1 coordinate 331,227, forward strand.
GGCAATGTGCCCATGTCAATATGTCATGTCCCTTGTGATTCGATCGACATAAATACAAAATAATAAAGCGATTAAAATAATTAGCAGCTCACAATCAGAGTTTATAAAAGCTTATTTTTTGCTCGCTATGCTTACAAATAGCTCTCATTAAAGAGCCGTGAGTGTTACATTTTTATTTGCATTTAAATTAAAATTACATAGTCTTAATGTCTAAATGTGTTAAGTCGTTTATGGCTTTTTTGCAAATGATTTATTTCATTGAAATATTTAAAGATTTGTAGTTGGTTCAGTTTAAATATAATTTATTGCGCCTAGGATCCTTCAGGTGCTGCAGGAGCTAGTTTTTTCACAAATTCGTTTTGTTTTTTCTTCTTGAATCATTACCTATAGATATATATATGGCTTAAAGAAATTGGATCATTAAAATACCCTCAGAAAGTCGATACTGGGATGCGACCTATGAAATTTCGTAAAAGCTCGAAATTGCATTTTTATGTCCAAACTGATTATGTTCAAGAAACCGGAATACCTGTATGAAAAACTCAAGTTCCGTAGAGGTGTATGCTCTTTCCTTTTTTTACCGAAATATAATTATCTTAACACGTCGAGATTATTTTTTGCTAATGTTGTAAAACTTTGAAACTCTCTGCCAGCATCTTTGAAGAACTCTTTACGTAAGCACAACTTCAAAGGTCTGGAATCAAGGAAAGGTCGAGTTCTTGTAGGGCTTAACAGTATTTGCGGATGGCTCAAAGATGGAATGCGGAATTGGGGCAGGGGTTTTCATTGAACAATATAACCTAACGTTTGCAATTAAGGAGGCAGTAAAGTAGATTAAGACACAAATTACCGCAACCTATCACTCGAAGGTTAAGCAGAGGTGGAACTGCACAGGATCTTACAGAAAAACCTTGCAGTTCTGGGTATCCAACGACCCACTTAAAAAGAAAGCTCTCTTAGGAAAGAGCAAAAAAGATGCCTACAAATTTTCTGCAGTATGCACAGGGCATTGGACCGTTGGGCTGCATGCCGAAAGGATGGGGCTGCCCTTCAATAGGTTATTCGCAGTTTCAATGACCCATGCTCGAAAGAGGCAGTCGAACACTTCTTGTGCGAGTGTCCAGACCTAGCAAGGATGAGGCCAAATACACTAGGCAAACCATTCCTGCTGAGTTTTGGAATCTAAATGGCAAACTTACTTATTGGTTGTCACCAGGGTGACAATCCTCTTAAACCAACCAGCTGTTTTAATCGGATTCACATCAAAGATACATTTCTTCGTTACACACTTTTGAGCGCCTGGGTTATTTCAGGCTCAAGCTCTTCGCACTCACGTCTTTCCTGCAAAGGTGAAGATGGAAATCTGGTAACAGATGTCCAGAGTACACTTGAGATATTGAGGGAACACTTCTCAATGCTTTTGAATGGCGACACAGGCGACGCATTTGATGAAGGAGAACCCGAACCAACTAATAGGGACGAAGCCCACGTCCCTCAACTCGACCAAGACGAGGTGAGAACAGCAATAAAGCGGCTTAAGAACAATAAGGCCTCTGGAGCCGACGGTATACCGGCTGAGCTGTTCATAGCCGGTGGCGACATATAAAGAGTCCACACGTTTCGGGACACACGTCACTGTTGGCAGATATAACTTTGAAGTAGTGAAGGACTTCGTCTACCTAGAATCCAGCATAAGCACCACCAACAACCTCAGCCTGGATATCAAGCGAAGAATAACTCTTGCCAACAGGTGCTACTTTGGGCTCGGTAGGCAATTGATCTTATATATCTCAACATAAGTTTTCGAAAACAAATTACCAAAAATTGTTGAAAACCAAAAGAAAATATTTTAAAAATAGTTCTTGGAAAACCGATATCTTTTTGAACCACGTTTTTTATAAAGAATTAATCATGGATTACAATGGTATAATTTTAAACCCCTAATTTACTAGTCTTCACTATGCAAATCAACTTCAAAATGTGCAACTGTTCATGGCAATGTTAGCTTTAGGGCAATTTTGACCATCCTATATATAGGAATGTTAAGCCCATTTCTTTAGCTTTAAAACGACGTTAATATGAAGTCTCTACGATGAGCAGAACCCGAGATATAACGATTTGAAGAAGTACATGACTAGTAAGAATCACGAAAAAATGCAAACTTTGACAGATCATATCTTCAAAGAAAAAAGCGAGAAAATTCCTCGAACACGTGTTAGCTTATTTAATGTATAGAACCCATTTAGAGCCAATCCAAAGTGTGACACCAAATTTGATGTCCGATATGAAAAAAGTGTCTCATATACATCAGTTTTCGACGGGCCTGATAATTTCTGAGAAATTAAATAGTAACTCAATATTTTTTGTTTTTTTTTTATGAAGTAAATTGAAAAAATTCAAACTTTAACAAGGGGAAAAAATAAAGTCTATTGGCCTTATTCATAATAAATAACGTAGGTTTAAAGAGCTTTTTAAATTGACGTTTTCATACATTTTTCAATTTATAAACCTTTTATAAAGCTATTTTATTTTTTATGAATAAGGCCATATCTCTTTATTTTTATTTTTTTTGTTAATTAATCACCGAGAAATTCTACAGAGGAATTGGATAGTGATATCCATTGAACACTTTGCCTGTAAACCTGTGTAATTAATTTAGCTTAAAAAGTTTTTAAAAGGTGGTAACTCTTTTCGAAAAATGTAAACTTATTGTACATTGATTGGTCCATAGTCCCTTTAATTTTACACCTCATTTTTGAAAAGCAAACAAAGGGTGCCGATCTGATGGCACTGATTATTTAATACTTATTAAATTAATTTTTTAATAGGTGGCAACTCTTTTAGAAAAAAATAAACCTTATCTACAGGCCAAAACCTTTAATTTGACACTTCATGTTTGAAAATCGAACGATCACTGCAGATCTGATGACCTGGATAATAAATTGCTTCGCGTATTATATATAAATAGATGGCCCAGGGATATTCAGGCACTGTGCTATGGTTACGCCATTCTTAATTTAGTTTAATATACCTACTAACGGGTGATTTTTTTGAGGTTAGGATTTTCATGCATTAGTATTTGACAGATCACGTGGGATTTCAGACATGGTGTCAAAGAGAAAGATGCTCAGTATGCTTTGACATTTCATCATGAATAGACTTACTAACGAGCAACGCTTGCAAATCATTGAATTTTATTACCAAAATCAGTGTTCGGTTCGCTTTACGTCCGATTTATGGTCTACATAATCGACCAAGTGAGCAAACAATTAATGCGATTGTGACCAAGTTTCGCACTCAGTTTACTTTATTGGACATTAAACCAACCACACGAATGCGTACAGTGCGTACAGAAGAGAATATTGCGTCTGTTTCTGAGAGTGTTGCTGAAGACCGTGAAATGTCGATTCGTCGCCGTTCGCAGCAATTGGGTTTGCGAAACACATTTCGAACCGAACACTGATTTTGGTAATAAAATTCAATGATTTGCAAGCGTTGCTCGTTAGTAAGTCTATTCATGATGAAATGTCAAAGCATACTGAGCATCTTTCTCTTTGACACCATGTCTGAAATCCCACGTGATCTGTCAAATACTAATGCATGAAAATCCTAACCTCAAAAAAATCACCCGTTATTAATGGTATCGAAATCAATTGCCTCGCCAACTTTGTTGTTACTTTAAAGCTTTTCCAATACCATATACAAATTATTTATTAACATTTTGTCAAATAGAGCATTTAGCTTTCTCATTTTACCGTCACTAAATATAGTATGAGAGTTCATAAAATCTATTACCACACAAGGGCATATAGTTTTTTTCTATTTATAAATTTGCTCATAGTAATATGGCAGAGGTAATTGCTTTTAGTAAGCAGCTTAACATTTAATTATTCATATGCCATAATTAGCATTTCATTAAAAGGCAATTTAAAACCTTTGTAGTATTATAATTAAAAAGCTCGGAAACAACAAAAAATATATTAAAATTATGAAGTGAATGAGAAACCCTCTTTTTGGGTAAAAAATTGCGACAGGGTGATGTCAGTATGTGTTGGCTACCGGCAAGGAATAAGTTGAAATTATCTTTAATAAAAAAACAATTGATTTCATGAAGGGAAATAAGTTCCTTTTACGCAGAAATGCAGTTTGTTATTGCACAAAACTCAAATTTTGCTGTAAGTGGAGTACGGCAAAGGAACAATATGTGCGAGAAAATTTTATTTTTGCACAAAATCATATCATTGACAAATAATTCGTCAATGTAATGAAAAAAAAGTTGACCACTTCTCTACTTTTCCTATACGGGAAACAGCATTTTATGTAGATAATACAAATACAGTGAAAGCTCGCATAGGCGGACGCTCTAATAAGCGGACTTTTCCTAGAAGCGGACACATGCTTGGAAACGAACAATTTTTGGTTTTTTTTTTCATACAAAATGCTCTCCCAAACACGGACTTTGCGATAAACGGACGCGGACACTCAAAAACGTCCAGTTATAAAAAAAAAAAATCTCCCATAAGCGGACGCGAAACTCTAACAAGCGGTCAATTTTGTTTTTTTTTTCAGTCAGATGTTGACTCTTGCGCTTGTACATATGTAACGGGTGATTTTTTTGAGGTTAGGATTTTCATGCATTAGTATTTGACAGATCACGTGGGATTTCAGACATGGTGTCAAAGAGAAAGATGCTCAGTATGCTTTGACATTTCATCA